>NC_048897.1:5922219-6059731 GCF_011077185.1 Oxyura jamaicensis | reverse complement strand
TCTCCTCGGGAGGCACCGGGCGGAGGCCGCCCGGCCCGAGCGAGGCGCCGGCCCCGCGGCAGCGCCGCCTGTCGGCGCGGGGTCCCGCAGCCGGCCCCGAGCCCCGAGCCCGGCGCAGCTCCCCGAGCTGGGCCGCGGCGAGGAGCAGGGCTGTGGGTGCCCCCCGGTGCAGCGTGCGGGGCCGTGCTTAGGGACCTGTCCGCCTGGGGACACTGCACTGCTGCCCCCAAACTCCGCAAGGCCTCGGTGGGACCCCTCCGCTCGGGCTGCGCGGCAGGGAGATGCCCGCTGCAGGAGAGCCCCGAGCAGCGGGATCCCTCCGGCGCCAGGCCCCGAAGTCCCTTCCGTGCCCCAGCACCAGGCCCGCCGGACAACGCGGCGCTGGCCTGGGGCGGTGCGGATGCTGGCTTCTAACACAGCTCGCCACAGCAGGCGGCTCTAAGGAAGTGAAAAAGTGGGCAGCGTGAACTTGAACACAGCTTCATTTCCTTAAACACGAGGAAGGGGAATTTCGCTGTTTGCCTCGGTGACTTTCCTTGGCAAGCACCCCAGGCTAGCACGAATTTCAGCCCAAGAAGCGCTCCTGTTCCCTGTGTCTGAGGGGCAGGCACTGGGGGTCCCGGCTCTGCGGTGACGTGAGGGGTCCCCGGCAGAGCTGCGGGCTCCTGCCCTCACCAAAACTGCCTGTCTGTCCCGAGTGCTGGGCGGGCAGGATGCTGCCTCTGGAGAAAAGGCTTATGGCAGCCCCTAAGACACCCCTCTGAGCACTGCTTTTGTCCTCAGGATTACTGAGGACATCCGTCAGGATCCATGAGGGAGCAAACAGAGGCAGAAATGCAGCAGCCAGGGTACTTGCATGGGGCTCCGAAGTGTGACAAGAAACAGTGATATTAAGTGTAACAGTTATATTAAGTGTTATAGTAAGTTATATCAAGTGTAATTTCACAAACTTTGTGGACCCTTTGCTGGGCAACTCGCTAAGTTTCAGAGCCATCTTTCACTGCGGAATGGACAAACTATTACTTCCATTATCTGTAAAATTAAGAAATTTATAATTCAATCGTTTTGAAATTTATGGAATTTATCATTCCATAGCTTTATCCTCAGATAGTTTTCTATGGCCCAAATCCACAGTTTTTAGTAATCTGTTAGGTAGTCAGATGCTCGGTTTATTTGGGTTAGGAAGAAATCTAAGGAAAGGATCTGGAGTTTCTATTCCAAACGTAAATGAAATGCTTTTTTTTTTTTTTTTTTTTTTTTTTTTTTTTTTCAGTGCAGTTGCCAAATCTTTATGGTTTATGGCAAGCTTGGGCCCACAGTCACGTATCAATGCCCATATCGCACCATGAAGCAGTGCAGAAATCTTGTTCTCCACGTGGTGGTGCCAGTTGCACAGGGAAAACGTTTTCCAGCACTGGATATGTGCAGCTCGAGCTGCTGAGCAATTACGCTCATACCGACATAAAACACACCTAAAGCTGTAGCAATTTGAGATCAATTAAAGCCTTGTTTGCCTGCAGTGTCCCTACAAGACAATATTTTTTCAAGGCGATTTCCTGTGTACACTGGAAGTAAAGTGCTTGACTACGCTCACGTGTGCTCACCTGGCTGATTTGATGATCTGGGGCTGTTCGCACCAGACCTCGGGCTGCCAGGGAATGGGGCCAGTAGCCAGCTACCAAGGTGAAGTTTTGAATAAGCACCCCAGAGGGACAGATTTGCTAAACTACTTCTCAAAGAGCCCCATATCCCTCAATGCTAACAATGCATATTGTCAGTGAGCAGCATCTGCTGTTTCAAGATAAGGGAAACCAGCATGTGCCGGCAGCGAGTGATGTTGATTGATATCTGGCGCCGCAGCCTGACCTGATACCTTTTTGAAAAGGTCTCTCCAAATGCCAGGGAGTGGATAGTGAAAACAAGCAGGTTGTTAAGAAGTCCTGGCAAAACAGGGAGAGGAGAATTGCTGGGCTCAGGACCGAACCACATGATCTTCTGCGTGGTCAAGAAACACCTCAGTCAGGACATCCTTGTACTGTCCTGCCTTGGCCTGGAAACAACCTCTGGGATTTCTGTTCCACCTTGCCCTGACACATTCAGTTGTTTCTACTGCCACACTGGGACTTTGTGTGAGTCAGAATCTGAGCAAGGTTATCAGGGTTCGGCCCCAAATTTTGTTTTCTTTGCCCTTACATCACTTGTTTCGGCATGAATCATTGCACTTGGCTACTGGAGGTGTTGGCCTTTCATGTGGGACACAGTACAAGTGGCTGACTGAGGTCTAACTACACTCCTCTAAGACTTGTCATCTTACAAGTCTTACAACCATCTTACAACCAGGAGCAATTGATGTTCTACAAGATTAAAGGTGATTTTAGGGAGGGAATCCTCCCACTTTTTTTACCTGTAGCAAGCATTGCTATTGCAAGCTCCTGCTTCCGGAGTGTGAGTATATATTCACTTTTGGAAGGCCTTGGTGGATCATTAAAATCTGTTGCACAACGTTATGTGTGGAGCCCGAAATCTTTCCGGGTGTTGTTGTGTGGCAGTATTGGTTTTCTTCTCACATAGAGATAGTTTCTGAGACAGTAGCTCTGTGGAAAATAAGCATGGGTGTTCAACTCTACTGCCCGCTCTTTGTGGACACTTGAGGCCTACACCTGGTGTAGTATGTACAAGTCACTCAGAGTATGTAGCAGTTTTTTACATTGGTGATTTGTTCTCCTGTCTGGGCTTTTCAAGATGTCACCAGAGGGGTAATATCCCTGAAGGCGAGATACTTGTGTCAGCAAAAAGGACACTATTGTCTATTTACCCAAACCCCAGAAGCTTGTCTGACCTAGGAAGCAGGCCGCTGGCCTACACGGAGATAGCTTTGGTGCGTGACAGTAGTGTGACCAGACACCAGGGGCTCCTCTCTGATAGCTGGCAGAGAATAAACTAGCTCTGAAGCTAGAAAGAAGAAAGCTGAATGCAAAACTTTGTGTTAACAAACAGTGCAGGTGCTCCTCAGAGAGGCTCTGCATACTTATCTCAGAGCCCAGGAGCCCCGCACAAGAAGACCTTGTTTTTATGAATTTTGTGGTTAAGCCTCACAAATTGCCAGGTGCCACCTGGATTTGAGAGTTCTGTATTGTGTTTAGTTGAAGTAATGTGTGGTTAGCAGCAGGGTGGTACTGGGAGCTCAGAGGGACAGGGATAAGTGAGATAAACAGCACTGCAGTGTCTTTAAAAAGCAGAGGGGCAAAGAAGGAGTGAGAGCACGATGAGAGGGAGCACGCAAGCTTGACATTTGGAGCAAACTGAGCAGACATAGCTGCAGCTCTGCGCTCTGACAGTGAGCTAAAGGTAGGCTGGCAGTACTAATGACAGCAACCCAGGTGCTTGTAGGACATCCGAGTGTTGATTCATTTTTCCTGTTTTAATGTGCAGGTCAATGATTTTATTTTATATGTGCAGTGAGACTATTCATAAAGCAAGGTCTTCCTTGGCATGAGTATTGGTATTATAATCTTGCTCTTCTTCAGAAGTGTATGAAATATTGTGAGCTGGGAAGGGATTTCTTTTCCCTTTTCAAGGTAAAAAGAGGTGATACTGAACACAGCTGTCAGAGTTGATTAAATAACCGTGGCTGGGGTTCATGGCTGGGGTTCACTCTGTAAGAATCTGAGTGGGATAAATAGCAAGGAGAAAGATTGTTTGCTGTGACCCTCAACTAGAATAACAGACCAAAGGCAAATCTATCAGGAAATATTCCTAGCACTGGGAATATTTCTAGCTCTCCTGAGAGAGCTGCTGAAAACTCCACTGCCTGGGAGCCAGGCAATTCAAAGTGTTTGATGAGTAGCCTGCTGGCAGGTATTATCTCCTGCAGAAGATGAAGGTCAGATGACCTGAAAGGGCTTGTTGGTCATTCATTTATTGTGGGGCATGTTCAATGGAGGTAAAAACAAAAACAAAAAACCAACAACAAACCATTCAAAAAAATAAAACAAACAAAAAAATCCACAACAAAACCCACAAGAAACTGTTTGAACTTTTCTTGAGCAGAAGTAAACCCTGCCTGATTCATTTGAGTTGGCGACTAATAGCATTGGCCACGGGTTTGGAGGTCAGTATGGTACCATGGTGGCACTTAGTTAAAAGGCTAGATGAGGAGAGAAAGTATTAAATATTTTGCTCTAAATGTATTCGGTGCTTGTTATTTCTTTACAATGAATTAGATATCACCCTGAGGAGGCAATGCTTGTGGTCTGAGACACTCTGAAGCTGCTGCAGGAGAGGGTGAGATTGCACAGATTTGCGTAGGTGTTGTGTGGCAGAAAGGGATCTGTGGCCAGCACAGGGCACCTAGCTCTGCAGGTAACAGAGCATATGTACTATCTGTAGGAATGCAGGACTATTCAGGGGCAAGCAGGTTATTGCTCAGTGGATAGATTTTACCAAGTCTTCCACAGGACGCAGCCAAGAAAGCGGGACAGTAGCAATGCTGTGAATGTATCTGGGCACAGCTGCGCATCGCAGATCTGTGGGCAGCAGAGCACAAGCAAGCATGTTGCCAGGCTGCCTCGGCGACGGCAGCAGGGGATGCAGTGCAGACAGTGATGTTCAGCAACACGGGCAGCTAGACGGAGCAACACAGGCAGATGGGGACAGCGGTATGGGCAGCTTGTTCTCACTGGGATGAAGTGAAGAGAAGCTGGGAAGGAAACAAACCTTACTTTTAGTTGCCAAGGCCTAATGAACAATTTTGAACTTAAACACAGCTCCTAAGGAAAAAGCTGAGTAGACCGACTTGTCATTCTGTGTCTGGAACTTTATCAAAGCATGCTGTTCTTTCCCAACTGACTCTGAAAGGTTGTGCAGAAATGTTGCTTTATTGAAGGGTTATAAATGAAATAATCTCAGAAATACCCTGAACATCATCACGTTAGACCATGGTTTGGATGTATTTCTTATGAGGGACACCTTCCAAATAGACACAGAACTGAGATTTCTAGCAAGTTAAGTGAATTGTTAAGTGGGGATATAATCAGTCAGAGAAACCAAAGCCATACCCATGTAATTTCTCATTCAACATATATAGTCTTAATGTTCAGTTTTTCTATTTTTTTTTTCTCACACCAATCATATTAGGAAATATGATTTAATCTTCTCTGTACTGTTTGTTCACCTTCAGCACTTCTCATAGCCAGGTAATGAAAAACAGGTTAGTCACTTATGTGTTTGTTTCTACATGATTTTGTTTTCTAAGTCTGATGCAGTAGCACAAAGTTTCAGTGTTTGAAGTGAAAGTCTTGTATTTATTTTTATACGATACCATATTCCCATGGCAACCACATTGATATTACTTTTGGTTGCGTCTCTATGAAAGCTAAAATTGGGGTCAAATTTGAACAGACATTTACAGCTTTCCAGTATCAGTAATCCTTACAAACAGAGTTCTCAGCAGGGTACTTAAACAGATGACTAACTTGAAATGTATAAATATTCTATCTAGGGCAAATATGCAGCCAGTATAAATTGCCGTATCTCCTTTAGAATCCAGGGAACTATAGTGCTTTATATCGACAGAGGATACACTCCTACAGTTTTAATGGAGCCACTCACATTCAGCATGCACATACTAAAGTACCTTACAAAATTGAGGTCTGAATAAAGTCTACATAGGGACTGAGTCATGTGTGCTGCTCTGCCTGGGTAGAAGGGCATGCATTAGACACTTCAGCTCAGAATCAAGGACTAAGAAGTGGTGTGAGAGCAGTGGTCTCGGTGACTTAAATAATATAGCATGAGACAGACAAAATTGTGTCTTGAATTGGCCACGCTGGTTCAGTTTCATGTGAAAAAGTCATCACGCTTTCAGAATGTAATTCTGCTCTCTGATAGCTTTACTTATGGCAAGCCCAGTCAGGTATAACAAGAAAAAGGCAGACTGGGATATTAGTACCTGATGTCTAATGGCTCTATGCAGTATGCATCGGTGTTGTAATGGACTGTGGATGCCTGAGCATGAAAGACAAAACACAGTCTGAGGTACTGAGTGGACATCCACATCAGGGCCCCTCAGTTCAGTAGGTGTCTTGGGTGAGAAAGTAACTTACCTTCAGAGCACTTCTCAGTTAAAGTGATTAGAGTTGTCCTATTAAAATACCATGTGCTTATGTACTGGCATTATTTGTCATTTTGCACAATAAGCTATCTTACATCTTCCTTCTCTTTCTCAGGTGATTTGGTTTCTGACACACTGGAGATGTCAGTAGCATCACAAATGGACCTGCCTGAAGAGATTCAGCATCCTTATACAAAATTTTCTGAATGGAAATTCAAGCTGTTTAAAGTAAGACCATTTGAAAAAACATCCTCTGATAGCAGCCAGTGCATAAACAAGGATCATGCAGAAGAGGTAGCTTCTACAGACAAAGCCATCATGCCGCATAAAGATGAAGGAGTTCCAAGAGGAGAAAAAATTCTGACACAGACGGACTTAATGGGCAATAGGCAGGCACTTGGGAAAGATGCCAATGGCATGAAAATACAAGACAACACAGATCATCAGAACAACCTGAAGCAACTTTGCCGCATCTGTGGAGTTTCATTTAAAACTGATTGTAACAAGAGAAGTCATCCAGTACATGGGCCAGTGGATGATGAAACTCTGTGTCTTCTGAGAAAGAAAGAGAAAAAAGCAACCTCTTGGCCAGATCTTATCGCTAAGGTTTTTAAGATTGATGTGAGAGGGGATGTTGACACTGTCCACCCCACTCGATTTTGTCACAACTGCTGGAGTATTATCCACAGGAAATTCAGTAACACTCCATGTGAAGTATATTTTCCTAGGAACAGCACGATGAAGTGGCAACCCCACTCTGCAAACTGTGATGTGTGCCTCGGTACCAGTCGGGGAGTCAAAAGAAAAAGCCAGCCAGCCACCACACAACATGGCAAACGTATGAAGACCATTGCAGAACGTGTTCGAGTTAACAGAGGTGTAAAGAACCAGGCACAGATAAATAACAAAAATGTGATGAAAGAGATCACCAACTGCAAGAATACACATCTCAGCACCAAGCTGCTTGCAGTTGATTACCCAGTAGATTTCATTAAATCAATTTCTTGCCAGATTTGTGAACATATTTTGGCAGATCCGGTGGAAACAACATGTAGACACTTGTTTTGCAGAACTTGCATCCTTAAATGCATCAAAGTTATGGGCAGCTATTGCCCCTCCTGCTGGTATCCTTGCTTCCCTACTGATCTGGTTACCCCAGTGAGATCGTTCCTGACCATCCTTGATAGCCTGAGTATAAGATGCCCTGTAAAGGAATGTGATGAAGAGATCTTGCATGGAAAATATGGCCAGCACCTCTCCAATCACAAGGAGATGAAAGCTAGAGAGCTCTATAGCCACATAAATAAAGGTGGCCGACCGAGGCAGCATCTTCTGTCTTTGACCAGGAGAGCTCAGAAACACCGCCTGAGAGAATTGAAACGTCAAGTCAAGGCTTTTGCTGAGAAAGAAGAGGGTGGTGATATAAAGGCTGTATGCATGACTTTGTTCCTGCTAGCTTTAAGAGCAAAAAATGAACACAAACAAGCAGACGAATTGGAGGCTATAATGCAAGGGAGGGGATCTGGACTTCACCCTGCCGTCTGCCTGGCGATCCGAGTCAACACGTTTCTCAGCTGTAGCCAATATCACAAAATGTATAGAACTGTAAAAGCTGTCAGTGGGAGGCAAATTTTCCAGCCACTGCATGCTCTTCGCAGTGCTGAGAAAGCTCTCTTACCAGGTTATCATCCATTCGAGTGGAAACCTCCCTTGAAAAGTGTCTCCACTAACACAGAAGTGGGAATTATAGATGGACTATCAGGACTGCCACTCTCAATTGATGACTACCCAGTAGACACAATTGCAAAGAGATTTCGATATGATACAGCCCTGGTTTCTGCCTTAAAGGACATGGAAGAAGAGATCTTGGAGGGCATGAAAGCAAAAAACCTGGATGACTATTTGAATGGTCCTTTCACTGTGGTAGTAAAAGAGTCCTGTGATGGAATGGGAGACGTCAGCGAGAAGCACGGAAATGGGCCTGCTGTCCCAGAGAAGGCAGTTCGCTTTTCTTTTACAGTTATGAACATTTCTATAGCCCATGGGAACGAAAGGATAAGGATCTTTGAAGAAGTAAAGCCCAATTCAGAGTTATGTTGCAAGCCGTTGTGCCTTATGCTGGCCGACGAATCGGATCATGAAACTCTGACGGCGATCCTGAGCCCTCTCATAGCAGAAAGAGAGGCTATGAAGAACAGTGAACTGCTACTTGAAATGGGAGGCATCCTGAGAACATTCAAATTCATCTTTCGGGGTACAGGATATGATGAGAAACTTGTACGGGAAGTGGAAGGGCTGGAGGCCTCTGGTTCCACGTATATCTGTACCCTCTGTGACGCGACCCGCCTGGAGGCGTCCCAGAATTTGGTCTTCCACTCCATCACCAGAAGCCACGCTGAAAATCTGGAGAGGTATGAAATATGGAGGTCCAACCCTTATCATGAATCTGTTGATGAGCTCCGTGACAGAGTGAAGGGTGTTTCAGCCAAACCTTTTATTGAGACTGTTCCCTCCATAGATGCGTTGCACTGTGACATTGGCAATGCAACGGAGTTCTACAGGATTTTCCAGATGGAGATCGGTGAAGTCTACAAGAATCCTGATGTATCCAAAGAGGAGAGGAAGAGATGGCAGTTGACTCTTGACAAACACCTCAGGAAGAAGATGAACTTAAAACCTATGATGAGGATGAGTGGAAACTTCGCAAGAAAGCTCATGTCCAAAGAGACAGTAGAGGCAGTATGTGAATTAATAAAGTGTGAGGAAAGGCATGAAGCCCTGAAAGAACTAATGGACCTTTATCTGAAAATGAAACCGGTGTGGCGATCTTCATGTCCTGCCAAGGAGTGCCCAGAATTGCTGTGCCAGTACAGCTACAATTCACAGCGTTTTGCTGAGCTCCTGTCTACAAAGTTCAAGTACCGATATGAAGGCAAGATTACAAATTATTTCCACAAAACCCTTGCTCATGTTCCTGAAATCATTGAAAGAGATGGGTCCATTGGTGCCTGGGCAAGTGAAGGAAACGAGTCTGGAAACAAACTGTTTAGGAGGTTCCGAAAAATGAATGCCAGGCAGTCCAAATTCTATGAAATGGAGGATGTCTTGAAGCATCACTGGCTATATACATCTAAGTACCTACAGAAGTTCATGAATGCTCATAAAACATTAAGAAGCCAGGGCTTCACCATCGATCCAGAGGATAGTTTAGGTGATTCCTTGCCGCCGGAGGTCTCTTTGGAAAGCAATGATTCAGAGGAACTCTAAACATAAAGTGTGTTTGGTGTTGGGTTTGTGATGGTGTCTTCCTGTGAGGAGACAGCTTCCTTCTCAGGCCTGTAGAGGTACAGAGATGTGTGAAACTATCATCTTTATACTCTATGTAAAGGTGCTGAGTGGAGTTTAATAAAATACCATGTCTGTTGGGAGCTTCCAAAAGAGGCAATGCAGTGGTGCATTTACCAGTTACTATGTGAGAGGGAAGTGGAAACAAATTGCAAAGAAGCATCTCCAGTTTATTTTGGGCTCAGCGTTGTTTATACGTGAGAAGGCCAAAGTAAACGAGGTTTTATAGAGAGCAATACTTGGGAATGAATATGATTCTGGAGAGTTATGACACTTGCTGAAGAAGTGAGCATGGCTATTTGTTTTGTTTGCATTTTTTAAACTATTTTGCTATTTACTTTTCAAGAGGGTTTGATTATTTTATTGATGGTTATTTGGCTTTTATAAGTCAAGGTCTGGCAGTGAGACAGTTGGGTAATTGTTCTGTTATAAAGTTCAGGTATTTTTATATGATATATTGACTAAAGATGCAAACTTTGATTTCAAACGTTTAAAAATATTATTTAACACTTAGATTGTAGTACTGCTTAGAAGCAGGTGGTGGTATCGGCAAGGTAATTTACTATATGAAGATATAGGAAAGGTAACTATAATATTTTAAAGATATTTTCCTCATAGTCCATTTACTCTAAAATGCAAACCAGTTCTTGTGCTCCTAAATCAGCATTTGCAGTGTTTTGTGCTTATCTCACTATTCAAAGTACACTCAAGCTCTGCTGTGCAGCTTGTTGCTTGATATACATTTTCGATTTCGATGGTAACCTCAGCATATAGTATAATTTGTATCAGTGTAATTTTAATGGGTGGGTTCCTGGCCTTACTGAAGTCACCAGTAAATCGTCATGAATACCCACAGTTTCACCAGGTGACTACAAGTCACAGCAGAGTGGTTTCTCAGGGGATGGGCATTAACTCGATCAGGTACATGTCAGTGTTCTGATTTTCTCAGTTCGAATAGTTCACTGACCACTTGCGATATGCTCTAACAGTATGCCATGCTGAGCTTTTTCACATCTGGGATATGTCACTTACAGTCTCATTTTCTAGATATATAAAATGGGAATGACATTCACTGACCTCAAGGATAGTTTGCATAAAGGCGTAGTGAGAAGACAATGAGCTGCCTTGAAATCACTGCGTAGGGTATTTCACATCATTACAACGGCGTTTAGTCAGCATTCCTCTACGTATCGTATACTATATTAGGAGCACCATTATGTTGGTGGTATTTGCCTTTCTGAAGTGTCATTGCTATGTGACTGAAGGCCGCTTAGATCAGATGAGATTTCACTGGTAATCCTTGTGGATAATGTAGTTTTTCATTAGCAGGCATGGGTAAAAGGGTTTCAAAGTTCACTTGTATAAGCTTTGAGATTTGGAAACTAAATTATTTCTGAACCTATCACCTCTGTAAAGGAACAGGGCTAGACCTTCATTCAGAGAAGTGTTCAAGTGCAAGCTTAAATTCAAGTGTGTGAGTTGACCGTTGAATGCAAGCATGCTTACATCTTAAAAATATTTTTAAATATTAAAATTATATGAATTTCATTTAATGATATGGTCAAGAAATATACTCAGAAGTATCAGAGATACCTCTAAATCACCTAGCCTTTCTGAAACAAGAATAAATGCATGAATGATCAAAGCAGAGATCTAAAATAACCTGCTTTTTGTTTTCATTTTGATGTGGCAGGAGTTGGTTTGTGAGTGTGGAGATACAAAAGATTTAAAGAATAGATGGTCTGAGGTTTGGGTAGTAGTATCTTGCTCATGTTATTTAATACATCTTTGAAGGTCTGGTATTTACTGTTTATGGCCTATGAAAATGTAGGATTAAGTGTTAGTAACTAGTACAAATATTAATAATATTCTGATTGAGCCTTTCTTTAGATTTTATTATTTTAAATCCTAATTTTTAAAGTATTTTGTAATTTAGGATTTAGTTTTTATATGTTGTCTTTAAACATAGCTTAATATTATGCCAAAATTTTGGGCTGGAAATAATGCCTTTTGCTTAAAATATTTTCTTGTCTAAGCAGTCATAAGAACTGCAGTCTTTTGTATGGTTTACCATATACATCTGCACTTACTGAGTGTTCATTTCGAGATTAAATTATTTCTTTCAATTCTTTGAATAAAACAAGTATTTCCCATAGAGCATAACTGCCAGGTTTACATAAGTATCATTTTTTACCAATAAATGCAGACAACAAGTACTGCTGTTTCCCATGGAGTAAAAATATCAGGTATACAATAAAGAACATCCTTTAGATGTAAATGCAGACAAAAGTTGTATTTTTTTCATCTACTATGTTTCATTATGCAAATACTTGCATGCTTTTTTTTCCCCTTTTTTACTTTTACTTTTACTTTTTTTTTTTTTTTTCCCTTGTGTGCCTGTTTGGGGCAACTGTATTACCTTAAGGTTTATCCTTGCCTCTACTTGAATAACCTAGAGCCTGGTTTAACAGTCCTGACTCAGCTCATGGTGGTTCTCACCCCCTTTAAGTGGTTTATATATTCATGCTGCCTTTGCGCAGGAGTGAACTTCACCCACAAGAAATCCTGACCTGTTCCTTGCATTGCATATGTGCCACTGGAGAGACAGGCCAGACTTTGGTCATTTTGCACATGTAATTTCAATGACTTTGCTGACATTTTCCAATTCCGAATTCACTTTTACAAGCTGCTTATACGAGAGCAAGTGATTCGTCTCACTACCTTCAAAAGGGTTGAGTAAATGTTATCCATATATGTATGATTTCTCAAGACCAGCCTTAGATCCTGGCTGAACTCAACCGGCTGAACTGTGCATGGGCTGGGCCACGGGCATTCAGGGACATGCAAAATTATTCTTTTGTGAGATTTTATTGAGCCATCAAGACACATTTCACATTCCACCAAGTATGGGAAGAACAGTTGACACAGACAACTATTACCATTCTTTTTCCTTTTCCTTAGACTTGAATCTAGTTTAATCTTTTCTTCTTTTTCCCATTGTTGACGTTTCCTGTAAATCAAGAGACTCTCTTTGAGAGTTTTGAACTCATTAAAACAAACAGCACTGGAAGAGTAGGTACCTGCAAGTGAGGCTTTGTAAACAGGAATAAAATAACAATGCTGCTTGCACACTGGCATGCATCTGAAGGCAAACAAATTTTGACTGCAGACAGGTGCATCATTTGTTTACTCAGGCTATTGTTAAGCATTTTGGTTTTGAAGAGGCTTTAGAAAAGTGGAGACACTTTTATTCATGGTACTCTCTCAAACCTTCACATTTTCTTTTTTAATGCTAATACTTAGTACAAATCCTTCAGTAATTACTTCATGGTGAACGCTTTTCTTGTTTTGAAATTGTATTGACTGCATTTTTTTATACAATGACATTACGTATCTTGTTTTGTTAGGTTTTATTCAAGGGCTATTGTGAATTGCTTTGTTATGAAATGATGTGAACTATGTTGGAAGCCATGATTCTGGTTTCATGTATTTTTCCTCACAGGACTAATTCTATTGACTTTAAGCAAATCAGCGTTGACTTCTAGTCAGGTAGTTCAGACACAGATTCTGGATGTTTACAGCGTCCTAATTTCTGACTGCGCTGAGTTCAGTGTGATGTCTCACAGCATGGCTTCATCGTTCTGCTTTTTCTTACTGTACCGCAGTTACTTTATTCATAAAATCTGTTTAAAATAAAGGCCTTGTAAATATTTAAGTTTCTGGATTTGGATTTCTTATCAGTTTTTCAACTGTGCACATAATTTCATGATAGCAGGCTCGCTTTTCATTCAAATTTTGGATGCGTTTCATATTTGGACAGTTCTAATACTCAGAGACTACAGCTAGGATCCCAGTCCTGTTCCGAAGTCACCAAGTTAACATAAAAGAGGATTGCTCTGTACATCTCAATAGTCCTTTTAGCACCTTTCTTCACAGGCAGCTGTTTGAGAGAAAAATAAAACCAGTTTCATTTAGTCTGTAAATTACTTCTGCTTCATTTACAAATGCCACCCCAGTGTTTGTTTAAAATCAGCCTTGCACTGTTACATCCATACTGCTACGTTAAGCTTCTTTACTGGCTTCTATGCATCCTTCACATCCAATCTTGGCTCCCTGACATAGACTTAGCTGCAAAAATTAGTATCAATCTACCTTTTAGTTCGTGATTTTTAGTTCCCCTTTACTCCAGTTAGGAAAATCTTTCTTACTTCCCCTGCAATGATATCTCAGGGTCAAAAAACATACATAAACCAACTAGTCTGGATGGAATTAATGATAAGCAAATTGAGCATTTACGTTATTAGCTACCTGATTTCCTGCTGCAATCAGGTAATTAGACATCTAATTCCTAGACTTTATATAACCAACTTAATTCTTTCAGCTGATCATGAATAAAATTTGCTGGATGGAAAAAATTGGAAACCATAAAAAAACCAACAAACCCAATCCCCAGAGAACTTCCTGGTAAATTAGGATGATTTAATTCCTTTATTCCTAAATCCATAATAACTGACTGAACTTTACTTTCCATGTATTCTCATTAGAACCAGAATCAGATGAAGAATAACGAGGCCTAACACCGTTCTTCAGAGCACAGCTTCAGATGACTGAATGTGGCACGATTTTCAGAGCTGACCAGCTGCAGCTCCTGAGTGTGGCAGCTTCTCTACCTTCTGCATCAAGCTTAATATTCTCCATAGCCCGAAAAGACACAATAGAAAGGATTTAATCCGCACCTTTTCTAGCAGCACCAGGAGAGAGGCCAAGAGGTGAAATCGCTGTATTTTCAGTGCCCGTCTCTTCCTGTGAAGATGGGCATTTTGAGCCAGTGCACAAGGGAATACAAGGATAGCTACCAACTGAAGGTGGCCCTGCACACGTGGTGGTGGCCAGCATTCTCTTCTTCCTATGTACACATATATTTTGAGAAATTTGAAGGTTTATAACATGATTATCTTGCTTTTTGTTAAAGAAAGGAGGGGCTTTGGTGTCACAATTTTCAAATGCCAAATACTGATACCAAACTGGAGTTTGATTTTCAGGAGCTGTTGCTCAACATATTCTCAGAAGTTTAGTTTTGTTTGAAATGGGACAGGGTAGGAATAAAATGTGAAGGGAGCTATAGTCACCTATCATTAAAAACAGAAGTAAGCAAGTCCTGTCTGCACTGCACCAAATCTACCAGGAAATATTTTTACAGATTCTGTTTCAATCTGAATTCAACCTTTTCCTTCGGGCTTCCAGTAGCGTTATTTCCACTCCTTTCAGTGGTCTATTGCTGCAATGAGTCACTCCAAACTATGACACATGCTTTAGTGCTACCACTAAAGTTCATTCCATGCCTTTCCTGTAGATTAATCAGGTGCTTTGGGGTCCAAGTACTTTTCACAAGCAGTAAACCCCATATATTATTCTCTTGAAAGCTGGTAACAACAACATAGTGTTACTAAAATGTGACTGGGAACCCTGATGCTGCTTGTTGTGGTTACAAAACACATAGGTCAGTTGGATGCAGATACAACAGCGATTTACTTCAGCACTCAAATCTGCTTCATTTTATCTTCTAATTCTACCCTGCATGAGGAAGAATCTTGTATTGATCAGGTGGTTTTGAAGACGATCAATACTCTAACAAGCACATGCCTCAAAAGCATCATCAGAATTATTAGGGATTTAAATATTTTCTGCAATCTTGAATGCTGTGTCAAGTGTCTTCACTACAGGTTGTTGATCATATACCTGTGTATGTTTGAGTCCTTAGGAATATTATATTTTACCTTTCTTATTACTTCCTTTTCCAGCAGTAGCTCTAAGCTGTGATTTAATGCTTGTTGTACTACCCTTTGCTGTGAGGCTGGGACATGGTTTGACTAAGCAATTTCTCCCTCCTTGCCAAGTAACACATACATTTAAAAAAGGCACAGACCAAACAAATTTGTCGCTCAATGTTGGGCCTCAGGACTTTGAGATATTGACGGTAATTGGGAGAGGTAACAGGCAAAACACAGACTGGGCATTGCCAGGGAGTGGAATAATTGTGAGGAGTTCTTTGCTGTTGTAAAATGGTGAAGGGACTTGTTGTGTGTGCATATTGTCCATCTGTTGGTGTTGTGATTGTTCTTTAATTTCTGCTGAGATTAATTTTTGTTTTTGATGCAAATGAAGTTTGTCACGTGTGCTGAATGTATACTTTAAAGACAATTGAGCTGAGCAAGACCTATGACATGTAAGGGGACGTTGTTTATTGAATTTCACCAGTTTGAAGGGACTTCACATGGCCATAATTTTCATGTATTCCTTTGGAAAACATATAGATGGCATTATGTACTCTGAGCTCAGAAAGGAGCATGACAAAGGAAACAAGAAACTGGCATTAAAATCTATGGGTTTTTACTAGTAGCAAACTGATGAGAGGGGTCTCAGGATGATCTACCTCCCACTCTTAAGCTCTTCCCATTTTATAACCTCCCTTGGCATATAAATAGGTTGGAAACCTATTTTATCTTGTTGCCCTTTACTATCCTCCACTGTTGACTCGTGAAGGTGTCAAGAGGAGTACTGTGCATAGACATCTGTGTTGATGGGAACACATCGGTGCTTTGTAAAGGAGTGGCTGCTCAGGGTCTGCACGTACTGATCTGGTGGCTGACAGCTGCTCCTGTTGCTCTTCTGTTTTATTCAGGGGTCCAGCATGAGAACTAGAATGTGGATACTGAGCTATTAATGTTGGCTCGCAAAAGTTCAGAGGATAGTATTGATTTTTTGAAAAGATGTTTGGAACAGTAATAAAAATAAAAAATAGTCGAGAGTGATGAGGCTTTACAGATAGCCAATAAAAGAATCCACAAAAAAATTTAGTAAACTCTTGGGTTATTCAACCTTGACAACATCCTTTTCAATCTGAATCCAATCTTGTCCTCATGCTTTGAGCAGCCAGCTGCATTTGTTTCCACCTTCACAATGCTCCGCTGGCTCAATGAGTAACTCTGAGCAGCAGCTTGCACTTTCATACTTTCACACTCCACACAGTCACCCTTGGGGGAGCAGAGAAAGTTTAGTGGAGTACCTGAAGTAAATAATAAAAGTTGTGTTGGTCAGAAGGGACTTCTCCTGAAGTCATGGGGCGGCTGTGAAGCCAGACTCCTTATTAGACTTCAGATGGACCTCCCAAGCACACATGTTGTCCTGTCATAGACTTTGAGATTTATAACGTTTGGTTTAGCCCATGAGTAGGTGGGAAAGAAAGAAAGAAAGAAACAAACAAACACAAAAACCACACTCATTTTTATTATAAACTTTATTAGCTGATATATATTTAAAAATTACAAACACAAGTCAATTGTTGAGCACAGTGGTATAAAAAAAGGAATTTATTATTTTCACTGTGAGGTGATAGTCCATAACTCTAGCCAAAACTGACATATAAGCATTCAGTACCTTTCAAAATAGAAAATGTATTATCCAGAATGAAATGTTCCATGTAAATCTCCATCCTTTACTGGATGCAGGGAGGAACACAACTGCTGTGGATAAGGAAAAGCCTGAAGTTCTTAACGCCTTCTTTACATCTGTCTTTACTAGCCAGACCACTTATCCTTGGAGTACTCAGCTGCCCAACCTGGAAGTTTGAGATGGGGAGCAGAAGAAACCTCCCACAGTTCAGGTGGAAACAGAGACCTGCTGCTCCACCTGGAGTGTCACAAGTCCATGGGGCCAGATAGGATCCACCTGAGGGTGCTGAGAGAGTTGGTGGATGTGATTGATGGCCTGCTTTCCATCATCTATCAGTGGTCTTGGTCATCCAGAGAGGTCCCGGATGACTGGAGACTTGCTAATGTGATGCCCATTTACAAGAAGGGACATAAGGAGGACCCGGGGAACTACAGGCCTGTCAGCCTGACCTTGGTGTCAGGAAAGGTGATGGAACAGGTCATCTTGAACACAATCACGTAATGTATGTGGGACAACTGGGGGGGATCAGGCCCAGTCAGCATGGGTTCATGAAAGGCAAGTCCTGCCTGACCAATCTCATCTCCTTCTATGACCGGGTGACGTGCCTGGTGGATGAGGGAAAGCCTGTTGACGTAGTCTACCTAGACTTAAGCAAGGCCTTTGATATGATCTCCCACAGCACTCTCCTGGAGAAGCTGGCAGCCCATGGCTTGGACAGGCACACTCCGCTGGGTTAAAAACTGGCTGGATGGCTGGGCCCAGAGAGTGGTGATGATCAGAATGGCCTCAAGTTGTGCTAGGGGAGGTTTAGGTTGGAAATTGAGACATTTCTTCACAGAAAGAGCAGTCAGGCATTGGAACGGGTTGCCCAGGGAAGTGGTGGAGTCACCATCCCTGGGGTTGTTCAAGGAGTTGGACCTTGTACTTAGGGACATGGTTTAATGCATGACATTGGTAGTAGGGTGGTGGTTGGACCAGATGATGTTGGAGATCTTTTCCAACCTTAATGATTCTTTGATTTTATGATTCTATGGTATGTAAGCTTTTCACTTTGGAAGTCCCTGAAGAAAACTGACCCTCAGTGTTTGAATATTTCATTACTTCTGACACAAGGGACTTAAGTTTAAAACCAGATTAGTTTGGCTTTAGTTCATTACCTTAACATAAAATCAGAGTAATGCAGTTATAAATTAGGCCAAATATTTCTAGAACTACTCACTAAGATAAAACATTAAAACGGACAATTTTTTTAAATTATTATTTTTATTTTTTATGGACAGATGCTAACACTACTGAGTACATGGGATAAGGTCTTATTCTACAAGCAGTTCTACTAAATTCAGGGGGGTAACTGAGGATTTGTTTATAGTATAAAATTCAGAACACAGTTAACACTATCTGGCTGTATGTTTGCACAATGCCCTCTGTGACAAATTTCCTATCTAGATATTGCAAAAATATACATAAGAAACAAAATAAATCCATGAGCTTTGAAATTAAATTGCATTGATAATTGATTAATTGATAATTAGAATCAATTAAATAAAAGATCCCAGTTGAATACAAATCAGTGGTGTAAATCTATTCAAATAATCTTCGAAGAAAGGACTTTTTCACTGGTGTTGTTAAATTCATGGTTTTCTTTTTGCGCAGTGGTTTCATGGGTTGCTTTTTCAGATGCATCAGCTTTTTGGGAGTTTGTAGCCCTTTATTAAGGTCAACATGCTCGTTGCAGAAATACTTGACATTTGCTTCTGAGAGATGTAGGAGCATGCTCTCTGACAGATCCATACATTGTGCATGGACCCAATGTCCAGCACCATTGGAACACAGGATCATTGCAGGCTTGTTGAGTTCTGTTGAATAGAAAGGCACCCAAGTGTTAATATCAATATTGCAGCTGGCACAGCAGGTGATCCAGTAACCTGTTTCTGATTCATCTTCTTCATCATCTTCATTGTAAGTGTCAATATCATCAACATCAAAGCTACTGGCTTCAGCACTAAAACAAAACTCTTCTGAATCTTCAAACGGAGTGGAGTCTCCTTGGTCTTCGGTAGATGCCTGACTGCAAATTTGTGCTGTCAGTTCTTCCTCCTCATCCTCTTCTGCTCCTTTGCATCTCAAAATATAGAAGTAGTTTGCATCTGAGATTAACTGTTTGTTGGCCCCTGGAATGCCCAGCAATACAGACCCTTTGCCCATATCACAGCCAAACCACATCCTGCAGTGTTTAATATCTGGTGTCCAGTCCGGGCTTGCCCTTTCAACAATCTCTATCTTATTATCTTCCAAAACTATGGTATTACAGACCAACCGTTTCTGGTTGTCAGACTGGTAGCCCCCGACAAGGACAAATTCGTTATCACTGGTCTGAGTCACAATAGCACTTGACACAGATACTCCTCCTGGCAAGACACTGCAGGTCAGAGCTGGGCTGCCTAGGGGGAGGTCAACTTTTAGCTTGTATAAGCTGGGGGACCGGGTGTTATTTTGAAGTGAATGGCCTCCCAAAATGTAGATTGTATCATTCCTGGCAACTGAAACATGGAAAGAAAGTCCATCTTGAAGCTCTGGAAGTATGTATGACGTACAGCACCCAAACTCAAAATCAACAAGAAACACAGATGGCAAGCAGTCAACCACGCTGTTCCATTTTTCAGTGGTTCTTTGTGCGAGAGGAATATACGATCTACCTCCAAATATAACGCTCATGCTTTTTCCCCGGCTATGAACTACATTAATTGTATGTCCATATCTAGCTTCAGGGATATCCCCACCCAGATCTTTCTCAACACATTGAAATGTGGTTTTCTTGCTAGTTTTGCTTAATAGACGCATAATGTAGATCTTATCAGAAAGATCATTGTTAGGTGTTTTCCCACCATGAATGATATACTGGTGCTTATCGGACTCATTGCCTCTAAATGTGCAAATTGCGGGATAGCGGAGAGGGGGAAGGTAACAGGAATCCTTAGAGAAGAAGACAGGTTTCATTTTGAGCTCATTCTGCTTTATATCAAGGAAGAAAACACCAGTGGGACAGGATCTCTTCGGCCATCCTTTCTGCCCAAAAAAGAAGACATGCCCATCAAAATTCAGCAGCGAACAGCCCGGCTGAAGCAAGGATGAATTACTGACAGCTGACACCATCTGCAGTGACATTGCGTCTGCTGACTGGGTCATATTTTGGTATCTGAGAAAAAAAGAACAGACATGAAAGAAGCATGTTTAAAGCTCTCTAGGAAAGCATTTAACTTTACTTGAATAAATGGTATGGCATGTGCATTTTTGGTTCTGTGAGAACTGTGTAGGAGTTCTGTGGAACTGTGTAAAAACCACGGCCTGCAATTCAAAAGCCGAACACTCTGGCAGGGACGGGGACAGGGACGAGGCCCCGCGGGCCGCTCCCCCCAGATTTGGAGGCCCCTCAGCGGGCCCGGCCGTTGCCGTGGAGGCAGCGGCCGCGCGGGCTGCTGGGGCTTGGAGTTCTCGCTCGGCCGCCGGAGCAGGCCCGGCCCGGCTCGGCTCGGTCCCGGCGCCGCCCCGGGCCTGAGGAGCGGGGCTGGCGGGGCCGGCGGGCCGGCGGCGGGGTGAGTGGGGCGGCGGGCGGTGAGCAGGCGGTCCCCGATGTGTGTCTGCCGGCGTCAGGGAGCCGCTGGGGTGGAAGCAGCCCGCTCGCGGGTGCATATCCGGCGGCTGTGCAGCGCGCTGCCGGGCGGTCGGACTTGCTGTGCGGATTTGCCAGCGTGTGCTTTCGTGAGCAGGCTGCGAGGGCTGGGTTTTGCTTTTTGTTCACAAGTCTAAGGTGCGTTGTGCAGTCGGGTTGGGTAGTGGCTCTGAGCTAGCTTTGGAGAGCCCAGGTGCTAGGGGACGAAAACAACCGAGCCGTTCGGTGGCGTGTGCCTTGTAGTCAGTCCTTTAGTGAACACTTCTCAAGTCCGTGTGATTTAAACTGTCTTTCAAGTACAATATTTGGGGAAAAAAAGCAAAAAACCCCAAAGCAAACAAAACAAACAGCAATAACAAAAATAAAAACTCCTTTACAACTGAATATATATATATATATATATTTTTTTTTTTGCTGTCTTCAGGTTTCATATTTTCATTGTACATGCTTTTCATTTTGCTCTAATCGCAAAAGCTTGAAATATAAGGTTTCTTCTTTCAGGAAGGATGCATTTCTTCTCGTTGTGAGCCGTCAAAACCTGGGGATTCCAGGACAGCTGTGTGCAGTGAGATTCGTGTGAAATCATGGGAACTGACGGCACTGGCTACATCAAATTGTTGTCAGCGTACGTTCTCATGTACAGCAAGAACTGTTGTACCACATTCCTGTACTGCCTGCCGGCTCCACTTCGTAGGATGCAAGCTAGAGTATGGGTCTGCTCTTCAGTGCTTTCAAAGGCAGGTGGGCCTGGTCAGATGTGCTTGGGCCACAGCACATGGACAGGGTAGATTTGGCCACTACTGAGTCTATTTAAATATATATATAATATATATATATGTATGTATATATACAAACATTAGTCTTTTTGTACACTGTGGAATCACTGAAGGATCACAGTCAAGTAGTGTTCGCTGTGTAGCCAATTCCTCTGTCCTAAGGGCGGTATTTTTTTTTAAATTTAGATTCCTTTTCAGAAGTACTGCACTGTAGATGGAGTTCAGTTAGGAAGTAATTAAATTAGTTAACTCTGTTCTGAGGATGGTGGTGTATACAGCAAGTTTTGTACTTGTTTGCATGGAGAGAGATTTGCCAGGTTGTTTACCCCCAGGCAAGATGTTGAAAAGAAATCTCTGCTGCTTGTTTCTTAGCACCATTCAAAAGCGGTCTTTTTAGAGGAGTATGCACTAATTGGGATTTACTGGGTTGTATTTCCTCTGTCTCTTCTGTCATACTGTGTGGTTACTTAGCTTCTTTGTTTTTACAAAGTCATTAGAAAAGTAATAGAACTTCTACTCTGAAGATGCCATGAGCACATCAGCAAGTTAGTGTTCTACGTGACTACTGGTTTGTATTAATAATCTAATAGAGTGAAGAAAAGACGAATGAAAATCACTAAAAGTGAGATTGATAGACACACAAAACTCACAGGTTAAATAAACACAATTAAGCGCACTTCCTCCTTGTCATCTCTTAATGTTCCTTGCATTTTACAAAAGCAAGCACATCAGTACATAAAGCAGAGAATATTTATCCTTGATTCTGTGACAGAAGTATCTCCGTAGGCACTTGCTGGAATAGGTTTGGCTTTTCAGACTGTCCTGTGTTAATTGTGGTAACACTGTGTGGTTGGCCTGTGTTGACCTCCACCTCTGGCCTTCCAACACCACTGATGCCCTTGGGGCAATGCTTCTTTGACCCTGAACAGTTTTAGGAAGCCAAAAAAATGGATTTTTTTTTTTTTTTGGCTTTATGCTTAAAACCATCTCACTGTGGAACAGAGTTGGCATTAGTGCCAGAGTGAGGGGAAACAGACAAAAGCTGTAGCTGTGGCACAGCACAAGATAGAGAGGAAAGGACACTACAAGAAGAAAAAGAAGAGGTGGATGAAAAGAGAATGGTGGAGTTAATAAAGAATTACCAGTTATGGTGACTTGAGTCATGCTTTATCATATTTGGTATATTTTTAAAAGACCAAGCTCCAAGGATTGTACAAATAAGTGAGAATCTCAGCATTAATTTTATAACCCCTGAATTTGAAAAGTGAACTGGAGAGATCTGAGCTAGAAGCTAAAAAGAAGACAAAAACAAGTATTCTCTCTATTTTAGTTTGAAATCAAACTTATTATTTTGAGCTGAGTTTTTCAGTTAATAGTTGTATTGCAAAAGGATATTACAAGAAATTCAGATTTAGATAAATTCATAGGGAGATCTCTTTAAGGAGGAGGATCAAATTAAGAGAGAAGGTGCTCTTCTAAAAGCACTAGCTAATATGATTTGAAATGTTCTTGGTATGGAAATAGAGGGACATATTTAAAATCTTGTGTGCAGGGGATTATTTCAGAAACTATATTAATCATTTGGTAAGAATTACAGAATATGTGTGCTTTAGAAAGAAAGAGTAGGACTCAGATGCCTAAACATCGAGTGATAATTCAGATGCCTTTGGCTATCCTTGGCTTCTAGCTTCTGCTGTGGAAGGCTGCAGGTCTCCCATAGGATCTGTGCCCTAGGTCCTAGCGTGTTTAGGGTTTAGAAAATGTCACTTCTTAAGGCACTGAGTCACTTCCAGAGTGTGTTTACCACGTACTGTTCGTTTTGACCATATGTAGTAATTGTTAGTTCATCTGTGTGCTGTGCCTGCTCCCCAAATAGGCAATGAAAGCATTTGAAACAGGAGAACAATGAGCCGTCAGTACAGTTGTGTAGTACGACCTTCCATATTAATATTTATTTTGTCAACATTAAAAAAAACGTATTCATGATAATTTCATGGTAACCTCAATGCCGCCAAATAATGAATGCAAACCAAAACACCCTTTCAGGTACAAAATGAAGTATTTCAACAGCACTGATTAGATATGGAGAAAAAATGGATTGCAGCATAGCATGGAGTCTTCGTTGGTAAATGCTCATCACTAACCATCAGATTCTGTCATTAGTTCACAGAGATTTGTAACTTGGCAAGAAAAACAGTAATCTACAGTAGAATTAAATTTGTTTTGCAGTATTGTGTATCTTTTCTTTCTGTCCCACTGATCTGTGGGGTCTCCATTTGCAAAAGAAAATAGAGCATATCCCTGAAAAGCAAGTGCTGTTCCCAGATTCTTCACCATCAAAGTCACATCCAGACACCTACAGAGCTTAGAAGTGCCCAATAAATAGGATTAAGAACAGGAAATTTTTATATACTATTTCTCAAAACATTTGCTAAGTGTATCAAGCAAGTTTGCTTTGGGCAAAACAATAAGTCAGACGTACCTGGCTGATGGAGTGCTTTTGCGTCCTCTGAAAGCTTTCTATGTTATTGGGATTCAAGTGTGAGCACTTTGAGGAATCTTCTCTGACAGCACAGGGGGCTTGTGGCATGGAGGGGAATCTATATGCTTAATTTGCAGATGTGCTCCTGAGAACTCAGTCTGCTGTGGCTAACTGGCTGTGACCGTTTTTTTTTGTCTTTCCTCTCTTGTCTTCAGATGGCACAACAAGAAACCCGTCTGCCTTTAGAAGTGTTAACTCTTTGCACTTGAACCAGACCAGAGTGGCAGGAGATGTCTGTTGTTTAGATTGTAAAAGCTTGCCTTAAGGCATAGTTTAATACTTTACACTGCTAAACCCATGAAGCTTGTGCTCTCTTTTGGAATTTTTCCAGTGCCAGTGTAATGGAGAATATAAACGCAAGTAATTTTTGAGTTCAAAGGCAAACTCATTGCACTATCTAGTAAAAGAAAATAACCGTGTGCTGACTGGTGCACTGACTGCTTTCCCCAGGAATGCTCAGCTGCACGTACGTTGTGACATTGAAACAGAGCAAAGGAAATGGCAAATGCATGCAACCAAGTGAGTGAGGGCTAACTAAAATTCCAATCCAAAGTCCACTGAATTAGAAATGCTTTTTTCCCCCTACTTTAGTGGCCTTCTGATCAGATCTTAGAGACTAATAAAAGTTTGCACCCTTCTGTGGCATTTTACATCAGATTCACAGAGCTTTTCTCATACAAAATGCAATTAGACTCTGCCAAGCCCTATGGGAGCGTATCCTTTCAGCAGCTAGCAGCACTGGGGCACAGAGGGTAAGCCACTTGCATAACATTGCACGGCAAATAAACAGATGAACCTGGAAAACAATTCACTCTTCATAGCTCCCTGCTTCTGCTTTCCTGGACCTACTTTACCCACTCCTGAGTTACAACATCTGCTACACAGTATTTCAGAAATATCTCATCTCCCATTTGAAACTGCAGTGAGAACAGAAATAGGAAGAGCTTGAAATGGAATTTGGTTATTACAGGAAAGCAAACACACTCGATGTTTTTGAAAATCATCCTGAGACGTTGAATAACTGTAATGCATATAGGATGTGGTGGTGTTTCTCAGCTGAAATACAACAGCTCTGAGGCACTGTGCCCTGTAATGTCCACATGGGCCTATTACTTCTCTAGTGAAACAAAGAGCAGAAGTAAACTGCACTGCAGAGTTCAAGGCTAAAGAACTTAGTTTCCCCCACATATAGGGGTATTCAGAGCAGATCTATTTGTATTTTTTGTAGTGCTTAGATAATATTTGACAGCTGCTTATCCGAGTGCTTGACATAGTCTAACCCTTGTCTGGGTCTGCAAACAAAAGATCTACTGACAAAAGAGAAAGAAATGAAAAAATCCAGCCCCCAGTTGTCTCATTTAATATTGTACATTCATTTTATTCTCCTCCTGCCAGTTGACGTCTTATCTTTAGAAATTCTTTTTCCAATTACTGTGGATGAGAAGACAGAGAAATTAAAGTTTGTTGGCAACGGCACGTCAGTTTTGGATGAGGATGTGGTCTGTCCAAGCTGGTCTTCTGTAACTGTCAGTGACAAACTGCTTTGGAGGAGCTGCAAGCAGCAAGTAGCTTTGGGATAATGTGTGTACAAGGCAGAAAAATCATGGTTAGAGCTGTCCAGCTCATAGCAAGAACACCTAGGATTTGCATCCTGAATTTCTTTGGCAGAGAACCAATATGAAAATGAAAAAAATAGACTACTTCTTCACAATTTCTATTTTAATAACGCTGACCAAGGTAGTATGTTTTCAGCAGATTGCTCACTGTCACGGAAACGCTTAGTTTCACTTGATTTTCTCCTCCTACAGTTAATTAGTTAAAATAATACATGGTTTACGTCTTCATTCCAAATTGCATCGAGGCGCTTCCAGGCTTTTCAGCATATTTTCTGCGGGTGAAGTGCAGTCAGCTCAGAGGCAGAGGTTGGTCTCTGGGGGTGGCAGCAACGCGCTCCAGCGAGGCCGAGGGAGGCAAGGGCTTGTGTAAGCCTCGCCTGCAAGTGCCTGGCTGGACGTTTAGCCAAGACCCTGGGGCTGAAACCTGTGGAAAAAAAAAAATGGCACGGGGCAACCAGTGTCCTAGAATCTCATCTAAAACCACCAGTAGCCAGTATTTAACGTGTGAGAGACAGGGCTGTGCTTGGAGGCCTCATGTAGGGCAGCTGATCACACCCAGCGGTGCTTTGACTGCGGCATCACAGTGGCCGCCGTGCTTCACGGGCATTTGGTGCGCAGGAAGCCCAACCCTTGTCAGAGGCCTTCGGGTGGGCTTTAAAGCGCACAGCACTCTTGAAGCGATTGGAAACTCATCAAAAAAACAAGAACAGCAACAAAAAACCCACCCCTCTGATCGTGCCCAGGGCTGACACAACAGATCCAAAATCCCCCAGGATCAGTGTGCCTGCTGGCAATTAGAGCCCTCAGATCCAGGCCTTAAAAGCCCGTACGAGCTGCGTGTGAGAGGCGCGGGGCTCTGACCATCACGAAGGTCGGCTCTGGGGCTCGGTAATGAGCTTACATAAGCAGATGCAGCTCCTGTTCGAGCAAATTGCTGATGCATTAAGTGTGTGCCCTTAAGACCTTCTCCTGCTGAAGGCAGTGGCAAACGTCCAGTTGATTTAAGCAGGATTAGCTGTTGCAGATCGCGCTGAATTGAGAGGCGCTGCAAGAAATGTCCTTCAAAAGGTTTTGTGCTTCGTGATTGAAACTTTTTATTTAGCTTGTCCCTTTGGTTGGGTAGACCCGCAGCTGGCTGTGGCCAGGGCTTCCTGCGGTCAGGCTGGTGTGGCCCTGCTGCCCTGCAGCTGGAGGGCTGCAGGCGGAGGAGGAGGAGAAGGATAAGAAGGAGAAGAAGTAGGGCAGGACTGCAGGCAGGGAGGACTTGCTTCTGTGGCTGTAGCTCTGCAGGTGTCCAGGCAACAAGGGAACAGCTCACTGGACAGTGGGTAACCTTTCTGTGCTGCCCCACTGAAAACATTTGATGCGTTTCTCAGTACACTCAGGAACTCACAGGATCGATCCCTTCCCTTAGCCCACTTTCCAAGTGCCATCCTCGGATGCTTCTTAGGATGATTGCAGTCCACATGCAACAAAAAAAGGCATTTATCTAAGGACATGCAGGAGTTCCACCTTTGCATGCCTCCTTCCTGAACTAGCCAGGCCAAAAGAGTCCTGGAAACCCAGGTCGTCCTAGTGCAGACCAACATGTGAATGCTCCGTGGGTGAGAGCTGCTACAGAAATCTTTGTTGCTTTGTTCTGTGTTGTGGGTTGCAAGACAGTGTGGTTGCTTTTATGAGATGTTAGTTAAATCTGAAGTATTAAAGGCTCCTTTGAAAAAGGTTGTGAGAGGTTTAGTTGCTGTGTTAGCTGTACAGGGAAAAAGATCAGGCAGTGTCCAGCGTAGAAGAAGTAACAATAATGTATTTGTGTTCAATCTGATTTGTACAGACATAGTCTATAAAATCTTGAGAACAGGTGTATTTAGTGATGCTTCCCATGAGCCTGCAAGTGATCTATAAACAAGTATTTCTTATTTTAACAAGAATGATTTTTGGTAGTTCACGTTCATATTGTAGCAACCTGACTTTAACCTATGCCAAAAGTACTAGAGAAGTGTTTTTTTCTTTTTTTTTTTTTTTAATTTTTCAGTATAATAAAATTATGTGAGGTTTTATTGACTTTATAGAGGGGAGTTGTGAGGAGCTCATTGCTGTTCACATTTAACAATTCAGAATCCTGATTTTTCATTCATTACATATGTTCTGTATAAAAGAAACATATTAAAACATTCAAAATGCAGCTTACACCAGGAAAACCATATTCCACCTTCCACACTTCGTTATTGTTTAATAGAACTAACGACTGCATAATTGAAATCACGCTAATACTCACTTGACCTTCCTTTGTGATTGATACAGAGATTTCTGATTTGGCTTAAACTGCTGGAAAGAAGACTGCATTTTGAGAAATAAAATTGATTTTACACAATCTGCTGACGATCAGCAAGACTGAATGAATGATTGCCTCAAGAAACCTCATTATAGTAATTTGGATGAGTGAACAGGAGTGAAATGCAAAAAGAAAAAAGGATAGCTGCTGCTTGAATGCATCTCTTACTGATATTTGACTCTAAATCTATCCAGAGCCAGCACAGGGAAAGGATCAGATATCTTTGCCTTACTTTCCTTGAAACCTTTGATGAAGGTTGATGCCTCTGGGAGAAAGCTAAGTTTTTGGTTCTGGTGGCAGTTACTGTCTAGCAGAACAGCGCAGTCGTTTCATTCTTAGAGGTGTGATTGTATCCAGTTCATAAATTGCAGGTGATTCCAATCCATCATTGTAAATTAAAATAACCTAGATTTATTTATTTATTTATTTTCTGGAGAGTCTTCTGGTCAGTTTGGTTGCAGTTCTTTACATCACAAAACTCTGCACCTCACACATTTTGTGGTTCATTTAAGAGAGACTCAGAAATAAAGGAGATGGGGAAAC
Source organism: Oxyura jamaicensis (assembly GCF_011077185.1). Classification (NCBI taxonomy): domain Eukaryota; kingdom Metazoa; phylum Chordata; class Aves; order Anseriformes; family Anatidae; genus Oxyura; species Oxyura jamaicensis. Next base: position 6,031,343 of record NC_048897.1, on the reverse strand, counting down.
AGCAGAAAACCAAAGTGAAATGAAAATGAAAAATATAAAAACCGTAACAGTTTGAGAGCTAAGTTTTTGAACAGTTTGAGAGCTAAGTTTTTGAACACCTCATCATGGTGTCATCCATCCTAACCATATGTTCAGTTTCAGGAATAGTACTTGTTCTCCAAATACTGACATCTGTGCTTTCATTTAGGCTGATGAAATAGCACCCTGCCGCTCTTCAGAGTAATTTAAAATAAGTTGGACAGGTAGGTCTAGCTGCCAGTCTCTCCTCTGTGTTGGTTGAGAGAAAGGATGTTCTTCTGATAGAACCTAAGCTTTTATTAGGACCTAGCTGGTTCTTCTGTCTGATATCCTGGTTCTGTAGAATTAAATAACAGCTTTGTGGCTGTGCAAGGAAAGGTTAAGACTGTGTTGGACTATTACCTGTATATTCCATTTTGCATTTTATTTCTTGCTTTATATTTTTTTAAACAAAACTGTGAATTTCTCATAAAAAGCAACGGAGATAAAATAAACAGATGAATGCCAAAACTACAAATAGGGTTTTCTCCCCTCTTTTCCAATTTGGGATTTATTAAAATATGAATAAATAAGTGCACTCATGTTACAGAATATATTCTTTGTGTTTTTCATAAGGAAAAAATAAGGAAATGCCACCTATGAGTTATAAGTTATTTCCTTAACCATGATGAATGGCTTTGACACAGCTGGTAGCAGACCTCATATACTAGTGTCAGGCAGCAACAACTATATTGGCTGTACGAGAAATACTCTGGATTTATTGCTTTGTCTTGGGTAAAAATTTGGTCCATATTTCGGTAAAAAACCCTGTCAGTCTTGAGAAAGACATCTTTCCCCATGCTTGGACTATCCAGGGAATTTTCTCTGCTTTTTTATTTATGTATTTTTTTTTTAAAGTAGTACTATTTTGGTGAAGCTTCTCCTGGTGCATGCATATTGAAGTACATGCTAGATGAAAATGCATAGGCTTAGTGAAATGTATGTTTAAAACCTTTAGGGATAACTTCCTTTATAGCGTATATCAGGAGATTTCAGGTATTGAATATTAGATTATATTCTAGCAGCATCCATTGCTGGCTTTTTCATGAGGCTGGTACTCAGGTTTTTACGATTGTAATATGGCTAAAACTTTGTCAAGCTGAATTCAGCACTGTGTTCCCTAGCTAACTGTGAGGAGTCAAAACCTGGTGTTTATCCAGGGTGTTTTTGTACAGGATGTTAAAACCTGAAGTAAGTTTCCCAAGTTGTGCAGAAAGTAAAGGCTGCACAGGAGGGTGAGAATTGAGCTAGAGCATTTTGCTAGCACCTGGCCTGGATGCTTAATTCAAAGCTGATGGCTAGGTGGCTGTAGCCACTGAGAAAGCAGCCATTCAGTTTGGTTAATTATACGACTGTTCCCCCAAATTGATTATCAACTTTCTATCTTATTAGAGCATTTTAGAGAAAAGAAATCTAAGCTGTATTGCCAGACCTCCTCTGATTTGTTAATAAGTCATTTAAACTCTCTGTGACTCAGTTTTTCTCATCTGTTATTGGGAATAATGTTTGTTCTTCCTCATGGGACTATTGTGAAGTTAATTTCATTAGTGTTTATAAAGGACTTGGAGATCCTAGATGCCAGGTGCCAAAGAAAAACTAAAAATTATTACCATTTTCTTGATTAAATATATGTATGTATATTTTTCCCTTTGACACTGGCCTTACAAATCACTGCAGTCTTTCACATAATGAAATTTACCTCAAATGATGACTCTAATAACTGAACAGTAATGAGGAATAGAAAGGCATTGCTTCCCTCTAAAACTACTGTAATTTGCATAAACCACTCTGAGACTCTGGTAAATGATATTCTGCTTGGTCAGTCCACAGAGAGATTAATGCTTGTTTGTTTTTTGCAAAACATGAGAAGACTTAAACTTCAGGTTATGTGGGTGTGCAGGTGTTTTTACATCTTCAGAACATCAGCCGCCTTTATGCACTGACAGTCCAACAAAATTAGAGTTTGATGTTGGAAATCATGTTTTATTTTCCTGCTGGGCTTGGAACAATTCTTGTTTGATCTTATTTAACTTTAAAATCAGGTTCTCAGCCCTTCCTTAGTGTAGTTGACTTGAGATTTTGCTGAAGAATTAAGGTTTCATTCCCCAAAGACACTTCCTAATGCTGTGTCAAATCAGGGGAAGAAACATGGGAGCATGTGAAAATCAAGCCCTAGGTGAATACTGCATTCTTGTATCTTTATCATAGTAATGTATGCAAACTGGTCATTTAATTTTTTTAGTTAGGTTGCCACTGTGTGAGAGAGTTAGGTCTGCCCATGCCTCCAACCCATGCCTTTCTACTTCCAGTACTCTGGCCCTATATGTATAAAAAATCAGTAATATTAGCTAACTAATATCACAGAGCTGTTAAAATGCGTTTATACAGGTTAAGAAAAGCATCCACGATGTTTCTTCAGCCCTCAGCATTTGTTCCTTCTCAGGATGGGGTCTTGGCCTTCCTGTGTGGCCCAGCTCCATCACGCTCTTCTCGGCCTGTGTGCTGCCTCAGCATGCACGCGCACATCATCGTAATTTAACGTGCCCTACAACATCTGGGTTTAGTGGCTTTGGTGGTACAGTGAAGAGTGCACCTGCAAAATGATGGATTCGGTCCAAGTTTTGAATGTACAGGTGTCCTACTTGTAAAATCCAACGTGCTAGCGAGTGGTGTCACTATTTCTGCAAAGAAGACAGGGGTTTGGCAGGCGTAACACTAAGCAACTCAAAATGAGGGGAAAGAGTCCCACTGAGAGAGGCTGGCACTTCTGTGGCCCATGGTACCCGAGGACTTAAATTTCAGGCATACATCTTCACAATCTCTCCCTTTGAACTTAAAATTACTGTGTCTCCTCGAATTCTGGGAAAATGGTGTAAAGTCCCACTGCAGAGATCAGTACTTCACAAGGAGTGAAATAAAAATTGACATTCTGGTGCTTATAAATATGGGTTAGGGACTCTTCAGTTAACATATTTTCTGCCTACAGATACACATGGCTCTTTTCTTTTTGTTGCAGAAGAAGCCTACTAAAGCAGATATACCTGTCTGACTGTGAAGGTGCGGATCATGGAAGAACAATCGTTAAACAACAGCATCCTTGATCGATTTATTAATAGCCATGAGCAGTCATATGACGAGTTTCTAAACTCGTTCACTTATCTTCTGAAAGGTATGTACCACCCAAATTTCCCATTAGAAATTGCAGCCAGAAGGGAAGGTGGAAAGAGGAGTAGTATTTCGTGTTGTTCTGTTACTCACTTGCTACATGACCTTAGGCAAATCCTTTGGATGCTTTTGTTTTTTCTGTCAGCAGTGAAATCCCTCACGACAATTTTCCTTAGCTTGGTTCACAGACTGCTGAGGTAGGGCCCTACAGGTGGTTAACCATGGTTTGCTCAGTTTAGGGAGGTTGTGGGGAGCAATATGTGGAAAGATAGACTCTCCAAGTAAGTCCCATGTCATTTTGTTAGAAAAATACTGAGACAAGAAGAGCCTAAAGAAAGTACTTCATAGTACATGACTGCCTAGGACCAGGAATGTGCAGTTTAACACCGGCTTGCTGTGTTATGCTGTGGCACGCACCAAGTAATTAGGCTGAAAAGGTCTTACACTTTGAAGATAAAAGGTGAGGCTTAACCTTGATCTGAGCACTTTTAATTACAGGAAGTTTAGATGTGTACCCAAATTATGTAGCTGAGGTTCATTTATTCTGTCTGTTTTAAGTCAGGTGCAATAAAGATAAAGGGGAATTATATGTTATTCAGTTATAGTTGTCTTTACCACAGCTTTCCACTTGGAATGATATCCTCATCTTATGCAGAAGCACTGTATTTTCCAATTACACTATGCAGCATGCTCCATTGATTGGCACTCAGAAGTCTGTCCTGTCCTTGTCCTTCAGGCAGAACTAAGTGTCAGTCACAGGCACTGAGCAGAAAACCAGTGGGGGAGTTGAAGCTGCTGTAGAAATAATCTTGTGGCAGCCTTCTGTCTCTCCTCCCAGTAAAAAATAGAAGAGAAAGGAGGCGCTGGGAGATGAGATAAGAGGATTGAAAATTAGGTTCTGGTCTCTTTTATGTATGATTGATACACTGGGGATAGGCCCTATCTTAGAAGCATGCTGCATATCATGATACTACTTGCAAAAAGCCTCAGCATATATTTCACTTGCTCTCATTGTCACTACAGCATTTGCCACTAAAACTTTATCAAAGGTAGAGTTTTAACTGAATCAAATGCTTAGAAATGTAGTTTTCTGTGTTTGTATAAGCAAAATTGTTCAGGTTGTTTTTCTTCTGTCTTCATTTTCCTCTAAAAATGCCCAAAGGTGCTGGTTTGCATTATAAACTAATGACCTGCAAAAATTCCACGTAAGGCACAAGGCATTTTAGTATCAGAACAATGCAAAGTACTCTGCAAAATATCACATTCTTAGTTTCTTAAATTTGCACTTGAAAAATAAGTCATTTGGCTTCTAAAAATAGAATTTAAAAAAGCAACTGTGATAGCTTAATAAGACTGCCTGTTAATAGGCTCCAGAAATGCTCTTTCGTGTCATGACTTCTGATATTCACTGTGGACATACATTTGTGGTTAGTGTCAGGTAAAATCTGGCCGTTTACAGATTACCTTTCTGAATTTGGCCTGATATTAGTGTAGATTCATACTCTGCCTCTTAGTACAATTATCATTAGCATTAGAGTTTGCCGTCCTGCATAATTAGATATGGAGATACCTGTTTGTACACACAAATGACCCAGCCTATTCAGTTGTGTATGTAAATATAGAGAAAGTCTTTAAAAAAATTGAAAATCATCACTGTCTGATAGATTTTTGACTGTTGTAACATTGAAAACAGAAGAAACGTAGAGAAATAGTTGGATTCCACTGATTTCACAGAGTACTGTATTTATATAAGGTGATCTTCACTTGTACATGAATTTGTACTAGCTCCCAGATTGGATTGCAGGAATATTTTCACCAGGAGTTTCGTTACTACTCTTCATCTCATATTATTATTCATCTCATAAGAATCTGATTTCCTAACTAATATTTTATTTTTTGTGATTAATTAAATTTACACACGAGTTGAAGTTGAAAAGAATATGCCTTGAGTACAAAACCCAACCACCATTAGACTGTTCTGGGCTATCTATAATAATTTATTTTAAAGCATTAATTTGTGTTGCTTTTAGAATCACTGAACATTTGCATGCTTTTGCCAAGTTAACGTATTTAGTTTTTGTTAGTTTGATCTTTTAGCTTTGATTATAAAAAAGTCCAATAATAGAACAGCTAGCTGGCATTTGCTTTGAGGTTGTAGGACTCTGCTGTGTTGTGTAAGCCCAATGAAAAATTGTGAATGTCTTGACTATGCAGTTGAAGCCTCAAAAGAGTTGGATTTACAAAAGAATTCATGATATGGATTTCTGTAGATGTGGTCAGTGAATGATCTCTTCAAAACTAAACACTAGAACATATTTGGACAAAATCTCATTGAAATAGACCCAATCTCCACTTTTTTAAAAAATGCTGTGCAGGGTTCTTTCAGAACTTAGAAAGAGTGCTTGAAATCTGGTGGAAAGAATTAGGTGTCCAAAAATAGAAAACAGCATCTGCTTCTAAACTCAGAGGAAGATTGGCAAATTCACTGGAGTGTAAAATATTTCCTTTGACCTTCTATAAACAAAACAAAATAAATAAGAAACACAGAAAAATGAAGTCCAAACTTTATGTTTTTCATCTAGATTTTAAATTACTCCTCTTTAAAAAAAAGAAAGAGAGAAAAAAAAGAAAAAATTCCAGGATCCTGGATCAGTCACCTGCTAGAATAAAAAGTTGCTGCTAGAATAAAATTCTTATCCAAACCCAAGTTTTGACTCACAGTTTTTCCATGCTTCTGGCCATTTGACCACCGGGATTAAATCCAGTCCATTCCTGCTATTAAGTTTGCTCCATTTGATCTACTTGGCACTGAGTTGAGGTCTGAGGGCTTTGATCAGACCCATCTCTAAGCAAACTGAACCTTGGCTATGTGCTTTATAGCCTCAGTGCTGCTCTTTTGATGCTTCTGTGCCCAGCAGGCTGTCAGGCGAAGGAAGTTGGAAGCGGCTGACCATTGCTCTGCTTCCAGGTGGCATACAAGAGCCATATTTTGCGTTGTGATCAAATTAATTTAATTCCCCAGTGAAAGCTTAGTGATGTTTAGATCACAGTCCATTTAAAGGTAGCCGTCTCCTTCCCTTTTTTTTGTTAACCATGTTTAGAAAAAACAACAACTTTAAACTTCCTACATAAGTGTCAGCAAAGGCACTTTACAAATTTGAGTCTAACCACAGAAAGCATACCAGAAAACTATATAAGAAATGACAGTAAATTTACTTTAATTTAAAAAAATGGACCAGTAGGACAATGCTAACCCCAAGAGAAATTTTCAGCCTTCTTTGTATGAGTGGATTTGCCAATAAAAACAACTAGGCAGTTCAATAAAACTAATTAAATTAATCTGTCATCCCCAGGGAACTTAAACAGGGCATGAAATAGGGAAACAGCATAAATTCAGAGCTTTTTATTGATGTGTTTTGCTTGATCATTGGAAAGATTTGGTTGGGAGAAAAAAATCTGCAGTTTTCTATTAATCATAAATGTAGTAGCCATCTCTCTGTAACCTTCATTCAACATAGTATAAAATCAAATACTATCCAGAGCCCCTAAATGTAGAAGAAAAGACGTAGGGGTGCAAGCATAATAGATGATTTTTGAAATAGTGGGGATCTGTTTTATGGTTATTTGTTGTCCTTTGATCTCAGTGGTATTGGCTATGTGAAGAACTTAATTTCACTTGTATAGACAGAAAAAAGTAAGGCATGAAAAGGGGGAATTGCTGAGCACAGCAACTCACTGGCAGCACTGGATAAGGACCAGGCACCCTGACTCCCTGCAAGTTGGACAGCCTGTGAGCAATGGTGCTTTCCTGATAGCATTTTTTTTTCTCTAGTGCCTATTTTACTGAACAATTTCTGAAGTCTGTTTCAGATGGAAAAAAAGTATTTCTATTCTGTTGCATATCTTAGATTCTCTCTGCCTAGACATTAGGGAAGGGAAACAGCTTTGCTGTTGATATTTTGGTACAGATTTAATCCCATAGTGGTATATTGACTATGGTTAAATTCTGTTATACTATATAAAACAGTAACATGGAATGAACCGTTGCTCTACCTCATCACCTTGCCTTGAAAGGCATTGAACTGTGCCAAATGCATCTGTTGGCTAAGTTTCATGACACTCCAGTGAGGTGAGAAACTGTTAGCCCTCTGTTCTAGGTGTGGAAATTACACAAAGCGAATAATGTCAGAGGTCAGAGCTTGGCAGTTCTGAGTGGCTTGGCAAGACAATCAGAAACAGAAATCAAGTGACCTCGCTTTTGTTCTTCTCTGTGTCCAGTATAAAATCACATAGAAATGTCTAATTTCAAGGAGGTAAGTATTTGTCATTTTTAAAATCAGGACTCTCTGAGGATACCTTAATTTCTCAATGATGTCCAAAATCATGCATTTTTTGAAATCTTGGGATGTCAGATGATTGTTAATTAGTTCCCACCTGCTGCAATCTCTTTACTAATACTATTTGTTAAGAAAGGAATAATTTGTGTTGAGTTGTCAGGTGCTTTCAGTTATATATAATTCTCCTGTTTCTTACAGTGCTTATCTACTTACCAGCTAGTGCTGACTTCTTCTAGTATGCAATTACACAGAAGGATTTCAAAACCAGTTCTGTCCTGATTTGTTAGCATGCCACCTGCTCTTTTAAAGTGTTCCCATGACGTGTATTTAAAGTAGTTTTGTTGTACGGAGGATGAATTTAAGCATATTTGGGGTTGCTTTGACTGTAATATATAAATAAATAATAATAATAATAATAAAAATGTTGGAACCAGAGATCTCATCTAGTTCACTGGTACTAGTTGGTTGTGGTAGATGCCACGTGATCCCTGGTAGATACTATGAGGTGTATCTCCCTTACTAGGATTGAACTGGTTCATGTCAGCTGAGAATCTACTTTAAGACTTCTGTTATGGTTTTCTAAACTTTTAAAAAGTTATTTTTGGTCGTCATCTGTTGGAAGAAGCAAGATTTTGCTCTTGAAGGCTGCTGAGATGGTCAAATGCACATTTGCTGCGTTACTTAACTGACTGCATTACAGTATTCAAATGGAGAAGGTATCTGGTGACAGCACTATCGAACCGTGGCAGAGTAATGTATGTTTTTAAATGATCAGCTGGGCTGAATGTGGCGTAAACAGGAAATATTGCCACTTTTCTAACACTGACAATATTTAAAGCCCAACAGAGATACAGATACTGATACAGATAAAACAGTACATAAAAACACAGCATATAGATTCCATTAAGGAAAATGGGAGAGATACTGATACAGTGAAAGAACAGTTCAGCTTTTGAAAATGAAGAGCTGAGTTAGTTATGAAGAAATATTGCTGTACATTAAGCTAAAGCAGGTGTATGAGTGGCTGAAATATACTTAGTATAAGTCAAGTCATTCTTCTCTCCTCTGAAGAAGCACATACAAAAAGTCCTTTCCTGTCTGTTTTTTACAATATATTACAGTAAAATGTCAAAAAATGGCAGTTAAAAGTAATAATTAGGACTTTTAAGTCAGAAATAGTCTAACTGAAGTTGTCCCAGTCCATGGATTATTTATTTATTCTAGCTGAGGACCTGACATAGTGAAATTTCATTAGTAAGTTGGTGTTAGTGAAAAAGAATCAAGCCCTTATTAGTGAATGTAGTAAAAGCTGACCTTTTAAACGAAAAAAAAGTGCAAGTAAACAATACTTCTTGCTGATTATTTGTGATTTAGTCAGGGTGACATCAAAGACATGAGGGGAAAGGCTATACCAAGTGAATCTCTGCTCTTGTATAAACTGCAGAGAATTCCATAGGCATCCATGAGTTATACTGATGCAAAACTGCAGTGAAGGAAGGGGATCAAGCAGTGTAAATGCCCTTGTTAACTGAATAGCAGGTGAAGTGTAGAGAAGGAAGACTATGATGTTTTACGTATTGCACTTGGAAGGTGTTATGAATATTAATGTGTACGCTGATGCAAGTAAGTTGTTATTTTCTTGGCTTTATAGATTGAGTTACTTTGACAGAGGAGTTCTGCTTTTTGTGCTATGGTGAGATCGGTGTCTTTGAAATCAGCGAGGGTTTTGGTTGAGCAAGATTTGAATAGGACTTTAGGAATTTGGATGTCTAGGGGATAGGTATTTCAGATGCTCAGGGTTGGCAGATAAGATACAGTATCTATGGAAAATCCACCGCCTTTCTGAGTAGCAGCAGGAGGCTAGGCAGGATACCATAATGCTCTTAAAACAGCACTACATTACTGTTCAAGTGCTTGAGCTGTACTGGGACAGACATACAGGTGCCTAATTCTGAAATCCTCCTGCTATGTACTACGTGGGGTAATTGGGCTTTTTATTTGTCATGAAAAGTTGGGCAAACTGCATTGATTTACAGTGATTTATGCATTTAAATACATGGGAACAGGAAGATAGCTCAAGAATGTAAATCAGAGCAGATTTTCTTGGTTAAGTAACTGAAAACACCAAGTTCTGTTCTCAGTGTGCACTACACAAGCAGGGGGAGGCTGCAAATTTAGATTGAGGTACTGCAGAATTATATCTAGGAGCTGGTTTGGATGAATTATTAAAGAAAAAAAAAAGAAAATAGAAAGCTTTAAAATTTATCCTCCCAACAAATTGGATTTTCAGGCTTTAAATCTGTTTTTTTTTCTTATGGCTAGGCATTTAGGGTAAATTATCTCAGCACCATATAACAGTATACATAGCTGCAAATAGGTAAATCCAGGTTCTTCTCCTACTCTGTCTCCATCTGTTGAAAATCCCAAAGCGATATTTTGTGGAAGCGTTTCAGTGACAGGGTTTGTTCGTGCTTTTAAATGTGGCAGTTTGCTGATGTGTTTGAGATAATAAATGAAATTGAAATTTGTGCTCTTGACCTCTCTACCATGCCTCTGTACCTCTGTACCATGTACCTCTTGTACTGAGTTACCAAGCCTCTGTGAATAAAACTACTTTTTGTTCAGGGGCCCTGCACAAAGGCACTGAGTTACTTGAATCCCAGGTGTTCCATCAAGGCATAATTAGGAAAGGCTTTAAGGGATTCACAGGCCTTCTGTTGGCCCTCTGTCCTGTGTTTTGAGAACAAGAAGTAATTTGGAACTTAAAACAGTAGCTTTGCTGTATTATTTTTTTTTATAGTTAAGAAGGGCCTTATTCTCATTCTCGGCCAATTTTTATGAATATTTTTGGAATTCATTCATTGAATTGAAGGAGGAGGGAAATACCTAGTAGCTGCTATCGTTTAGTCCAGCATGTGTTATCAAGCCAGTTATTCTACTGCATATTATTGATTGCCATGTCTGGTCTTGCTAAGAAATGTTTTAAACCATGGGATTTCTATCATTCTTCTGGGACTCCTATTTCATCTAATAGATTTTACTGACAGGAAGTTTTTCCTGATACTCCTGATAGCTTTCTTTTCTGGCTTTGTGATAAGTGACTCCACTGCTTGAAATATATGGGTGATCACTGGATGTTTTCAAAAGGTTCCTTTCCAAATTGGAAGACAAAGAGAATTTTAGGCAACAGAAAGGATAGATAGCTGGACAGAAAGGATGTATCAAGCTGGTTGTACTCTCTGATAGAAATGTTTCTGAGGTCTGCAACATACCTTTCAGTGACACACAATTATGATGGATATTACTCTTGAGGGACTGAGATTTACTTTTCTAGAGACCTAAGCTTGCTTGTAATTTCATTGTGAAAGTAGTGACGGTGGAATTTCTCAAAAGTAAAATTGAAAAAGTGTCTGTGGAGTGAATATATGAATCTTTCCTTCATTTCCACCTTCTTCTGCTACTTTTTATTGTGTTCGTACCCTTATTTATTTATTTACGTTGTCACATGTGGTAAAGGCCAGTGTTGTACATGCAGGTCTTGGCAGGTTGCGAACTGTGACTGTGACTAATGAGTCAATTATCACTTGGCGGGGGGTAGGCTGAGCGAGCCTTCTGCTGTTTTACATCTGGCCCCTGCTTCTTCCCATTCTCTTGCAAAAGTAAGGACAGAAAAGGTTGAAATTGAGAACACCGTCAAAGGAATAAAGCTGTGATATTCCTCTGCAAATTGCAGTTTCTTTAGATTTAGGTAAATTTGTGTTATTTTTAATATGTTTCTTTTGAGATCAGAACTGTTGCTACTTCAAGAGAGCCGGTTATGTGATGCAGGATGAGAAACTGCAGGTATCAGTGCTTACTTCAGACACCTGTAGGATGGTCCTCTCTGGCCCCGAGGAGCTGTGCTCGCAGCATAAGATTTGGTTCCTCCCACCCACTTAGGTGGCACAGGCTCATCATGCATAGGGTTGCATGGCTGGCAGTCTCTCTGCAGCATGCATTTCACAACTGCTTTGTGCTGCTCAGATGTTTTTCTTGTACACTTTCTTTACTTGCAGTTGTGAATCTAGTATCAAATTGCAGTTGTGAACGTTTCATCAAATATTATGTTTTACGTTATCTAACCCAACAGCGCTGCAAAGGTCTTAACTAAAAGTTTCTGACAGCTGCTTATGGCTAATCTCTTTAGAAAAAGGATATAGTGCTTCTAGCTGTAGTCTCGGGTGAGTGAGTGGCACTGAAATACTGTGAATGCTCTTGATTTCTTGTTAGCTCACTTAATCTATCAGCCTTTTATCTGTGACAATAGCTCAGCTGTCCAGAAAATACATAATGTAGTAAAATAAATCAGTGGGCTCATGTGTACTGTCTAATTACAACTGCTCAACCATGTGTCATATGCCCTCTGACGTTAAGTGATATTCTTCTGTTTGGAGTATTCAGAGTCTACTCTTTGGAGAAGGTGGGTCTGGTTGTAGCCCAGAAGAATGATCACAGTGGCACCCATGATAGGCACTGGTTTGTGCAGGAAACTTATGCTTATTCAGAGCTTATTGGTATGTGAGTTATGATGCTGATCATTCACATTGATGATTCCTTTTGTCTCTGTCTTGATTGTGATCAGAAACGTATATGGCTTCCAGGAGCTTTCTTCCAGGTTTCATAGTAAAGGCCCCCTATATGTGCACAGTGAGGATACGGGCCCCTCATCCCCTATTGTTAGTTGCTCTGTAGGACCACACACATTTGGCTGCATAAAGACATTAATATCCTTCTGTGTCTTGTCAGTCTTTAATATAAAACTTCTCAGTTCGTAGTATTAAATGGGAAGTTCATCCTGTTTACCAATGTAATAACAGAAGTTTGAAACTTTTTGAGCAACTCTTCTAGTTCTTTTTATAAAGTTGTGTGACAATAGGAAGATCTGTATAGAATCATAGAATATAATAGAAACAACATTAGTGGATGATCCCTTTACCTGTCAAGAGTTTAGAAGAGAGTTTTGGACGTAATACAGCTTCATTTCCATGGCTTGAAAAAGAGAGCTTGTAGGAAGTAGACATTGCACATATGTAGTGCTGTTTCCAAATACTGTTTTAGGAAAGTGCTTGCTAAAATAGAAGGAGAAGCCAAACGTCGTACCAAGAGGCCTGGGATTTAGGAATTATTCAGAGGATCCATCTGTGGTCTGAGAGGAGAAAAACATTTGCTAGGCTGTTCTGATCTAGTGCAATTTACTTTTTATGAACCTTGACTTTAGTGAGTGTGGACTTCAGGTTATGTCCAGAATGCCAGCCCTTTCTGTGAGTCATAGTAACCGTGGCACAGAGCTGTCCATGGGGATTAATAAGTCTTTGGGAAAGTGGACTGCTGAATGTACTAACCCCAAGGGCATCATTAAGACTCTCCGCAAGAATTTCTTTAATGCCTCTAATGTATAATTATGCTTTAGAAGTGCACTGCGGTGTTTCTTATTGTTATAAAGCAGATTTTTCAAGCTAAACCCAAGAAACACTTTTAAAATCAGCATTTATTTTTCATTAAGAACATGTAGTGTGAAATTCACTTGAATTTATTGTACTATAGCTGCTCCATCCTTGATAATTGATTTTTTTTTAATAAAAAGGCAGTTCTATTTTGGCCATCATTAGTGCTTTTTTTTTTTTATTATTATTATTATTATTATTTCTTCCCTCCTTTTTTTTTTCTATTTTGTAGGAAAATAACTGTTCAGCATGAGTTTGGAAATCCAAACTTCTGTACACGTACTTGTCTCGATCTCTGATCAGCTCTTAGCTAAATTTGTACTGCTGAGTTTTTGTTTGATGATGGCCTAGCCATGTCGTAATACTGAGGGACTGTTTTTCCAGTCCCTCTTTGAAGGCCAGAGGAATCCCCGAATGGAACTGACCCTGCTTGAACATCACTATTTAATGTTTAATCTCAGGACCTAAACTTCTGACAACTAAATATCACTGGCATATGGCTGTTTGTAAGTCTTGGTGATACCAAGATAGTGAGGTAGAAAATACACATTTTTGGGGGGCCAGATCATCACTGCACTATGATAAAAAACAAAGTCTTTTCTCGTGATTGATAAGAAAGTAATCCATCAGTTAGGTATGTGAAGGTATATCAAGTTTTCTATATATTGCATAAACTTTTGAGATAATGTATTTTTCAGTATCAAGGAATAGGTCATACTCTGTGCACTGGAAGTTCAAGCTGCGTATTCAGCTTTATGATAAAGATTGCAAAATAGATGTTTATCATGCTCATGGAGGCTCCGAGCATGAGAAGAGAAATGAATATGTAAAAGAAGTCAGTATTAGATGTAATGAAAGCCATGTTTGTCTTTTTCTTGGATGGTGTATTGTGTTATCTGAAGTGGTGTGATTCTCCTTGCAGAGGAAGAGGGGAAGACACTTCACGGATGTAAAAATGCTTTAAGAAAAACGTTTTCTACTTCTGAGTTCTCGAACGGAGATAAACAGGGTGGCTCACCTGGACGAAGCAAAGAAGTATCAGTGCACCTCCCACCACAGATGCCAAATGAGAATGAGGTAATGAATTAACATTTGTCTGTGTGGACAAGCATCACATTCAAGAAGAGTAAAGAAAAAAAAAGATGGGGGGAAGATATACTGTCTAAATGTTAGAGGCTAATGGTATTATCCCATCTGAGGCAAATATTTAAAATACTACCCAAGTGTGTAATGCTTACAGAGGCACCTGCAGGGATCACATTTGGCAGTGGCATTTGCAGAGCCCCCATAATCTGACTAATATATAAGGAGCCCTGCAAAGACCATTGTTAGGTTTTTACTGAAGACTGCGGTTAATGGTAGGGGTTGGCAAAAAGGAAAAAGGCTTGAGAGTACGAATGCCAGCATGCACAGATTTGCTTTGTTGGGGGGTTTTACCAAGTATTGAATCCTGTGTTACTGAAGCTAGATTGTTTCAGCTACCCGAAGAAAACAGTTGGCAAACCAGAGCCCTTTTTAATCTTCTGAAACCTATGAGATTAGGGATTTAATGTGTAGAGACAGGAAAACCACAGGCATCATCTGGAGAGAGCAAGATGGAAATCTGAATCCACTTGTTAAGAACTACACTCTTGCCTGAATAACAACCAATAAAGCTATGATCTTGCCTGTAATAAAACAAGCAAGCAAGCAAACAAACAAACAAAAAAACAACCAACAACACCCCCCCCAAAAAAAAAAAAAAAAGAACACACACAGAAAAACCCCACCAACAAACAGAAAAAAAAAAACAAAACAACAAAAAAAACACCTATCTTCATTAAGGTTCTTATTAAAAAAGAGGTAGCAGGTCATTTTGTGCAAAACACAGAGCAGCACACTCAAATGACTTCAAATGATGGGGCTGCCAGGCCTCAGGCAAAGAGAAAAAGCTGTTGTTTTCCTTCTTACTAACACATGCCTTTGAGGTAGAATCAAGCAAGGCTTTTAAAACAATCACATTCTGTCAGTTGATTGTAAAACAATAAGGACAAAGATCTTTTTTGCCATTTTTTGTATGAAGAATATGGTTGCCTCATTGGGATAGACAGCCTTTGGGTCTCTTTCCTTAGCCACTTTGAATTGGCTTTCTGCCCCATAAAGCAACGTGCAGCTTCTGTTATCCTTTATGTAATAGAATATCTTAATACTTGTCTTTTGTTGCTACAAAAAGAAAGTTTCAGCCATGACTACATGTTTTTGTCACATTAGTGGTTTCAGAAACAAATATGATAATAGCAGAATGCATTAGAAAAGCTGCTATAATAGTAATGGGGGGAGACTTCGGTGTAGTAAGGTGGCCATGGTAACCTTTAAGCCTGCCCTGAGGAAAGAAGGGAAGAAAATACAATTGAAAACAATGCTTCTGTTCTAAATGCTGCTTTTTAGGCCTGTTACGATTACTTATACTCTTGCTACAATTGAATCAGTCTGATCCTGTGTAGGATTTCAGAGGATTACCTACATATGTTCTATTTTCAGCAGCATCGCATTCAATCTTTGTGAAAATTGAAATGCACCATAAAGGATCTGTTTGTGTAAATCAGTAGGAGCTTTGACTGTGATTTTGGTTCTGTTTCATGCATGTGAATATTTCTACATGTCTATCTATAGACGGTCGTGAATGAGAACTGGAAAGCTGGTGGCTCTGATGGAAACGATCTTGGTTTATCTAAAAAGGCAAAGGTGAGGTTTTCTTTGATTTTCTTCAAGATGGGGATTATGAGGAGAACGTGACTGAAAATTTTGCTTTATGCATTTACAAAGTATTTGCAATTTGTTAGTGTATTTCTTTCATGCCTGTGAGAAAAAGGAATGAGAGCATCATTATCCAAATCTTTTTCCAAGTTTTAGCAAGTACGTGCTATTCAAGTGTAAAGGTTGAGCAAGATAATAGTGTAAAATCAGTTTGGAAAAAATGAACAAAGAACATCTCTGATTATTGCATAGAAATGCAGAAAGCTACTCAATGCATATAGTAAATCTCCCAATTACATATAGGCTGGGAAAGTCTTTTGACCTGCACCCCATGCATCTATTCAGAGTGTTACCTGAAATAAGCAGCAACTCTTCTTGTGGTATGTTACATAGTTTAGACCATTTTTCAAGGGACATCAGCCTGGTAAAAGCAGTAGTGAAATGTCCCACATGAAATATCAAAAATGTCACAATTCTTAGCTTTTAAAATTTTCCATTCAGATCACCATTAGTATCAAAACAGAAAGATCGGGCTCTCCTTTGCTTGCAGCATATGCTGTCTGTGTAATATGTAGTGTCTTTGCAAAGCTGCAGAGTAATTTATGTCGATTTTTATATGACAACTTTACTTCTTCAGCTTCCCACCAAATTCCCGAAAAAGTTGCTGTTCAGCTTGAGCTTTCTCTTCACCGTAGTTGGTGTGCAACAACTACAATAGAAATTCTTTCCTTACACTTGAAAATATTTCCTTTGGGTTTTTCATTTGAAAAAAATAATCACATGCTTTCCTAAAAAAATGCAGGGAAGAAGCGAGGCAATGAAGGAGGAAATTTAATGCTTTTCTTTGCTTTTCTCTAAACTGTACTGAAAATAATGGAATTATTACATTTTAATCTATTTTTACAATTTTGTGCTTTTACTGCAGGTAAACAAGTACCTAGATATAGATAGAGATGAAGAGACATGCAGTGGTACGTTTTTTCCCCCTTCATATTCACAAAGATTGTCTGTCTTTGGATTGAAGTGTATAGATATTCCTTTATTTTTAGTGACTTTGAAACATTGTTTAACAGAACCATTTCTCCTCTAAAAATGATGTTTTTCCTCAGTTCTTCCATTGCTAGAAAATTCCCCCAATTGCCCAAACTCCCAGAATTGAAGTACATATTTCCTCAATTTAACAGTTAAGTAAATAATAAGTTACAAAGATTATTTATTATACCATGTTCTGGTGAGCAATGATTTTTTTCAAGGTTTCTCAACTTTTTGCTATCAACTTTTCTACATTTTTCCACACTTCTGTTTGTATTGAAATTATTTTAATTACAAAGTGTAACCCACAAATTAAATTGGGTGCTGAGAGACTTCTGTAAAATGAAAATGTTGTCCCTACTCACTATAGTGATTTCATCCTGGGCTTATAATAAATTAGACTTACCTGGAAAGCACATTGAACTTCTTTTAGCATTCCAGTTATGAGCATCTCACATGGTGTTGAACTGCTCTATTATGCCTATAATGATTTTAACTCTCCTGCTTCTAAAAAGTAAATAAAAATCTAGTGTTTTTAGGTATTTGTCTATTATAGGTGTGTGGTTTTTATTACCACCAGAACAGAAGACCTTTTGGTGATTAAATTTATTTTCCTCATCTGGATCTGTGACTGCACAAAGAAACCAAGCCATGCAGATTAAGGGATTTGCCTAAGGTCACTGCAAGAAGCTGTGACAGAGCACTGCTTTGGTCCTTAGTTATTGCCATTTAATTAGTCTGTCTAATCCATTAACTCTTTGATTAGTCTTTTCTCTCTGTATGTGCAGAATCCTTATGAAGTCCAGAGGGCTTACAGACCTCCAGTTGATGAATATTGAGCTTGGTTGTAACTCACAGGAAAACAATAAACAATAAAAGTCAAGTTTATTTACAGCAAACGTTCTTTCTCCCAGACTGGGAATTTCAGAAAGGAGGGAGTAAGATAGCTGTCCTGCATCAGATCTGGGAATTAAAGATTTCTTTTTGGTGCAGTGTTTGTGTGCCCATTTTTCCCTTTGTTAGGACATTGTTCTGTGTTTGCCTTATATTGTCATAGTATCTTAAAAACTAGGGCTCACTAGGGGAAGCCTAAACTCACATTTCATTGATGCAAAGAGGCTTTTCAATATCTAGTTGGGTAGAAGTATGGTTAAATATCTTGAGCTTGAAACAGGCCATAAATTAGATGACGAGAAATAAGCCCAACGCTAAAACACTGTGCAGGGCAGTGAGGAAAGAAGAGTTGTGACAGAGCTTGGGGATAGTTGCCATTTTATGGACCACGTCAGATCTTGCCTCTCTACAGGCTTTTAAGTCGTTTCGGTGTATTTGTGTGTGTGAGAGGGTAAATGCTAATCACATACATCCAGAAACACCTAGTGATAAAGACTGCATTTGAACAAGATGGGAATTACTAAAATGATCATCTGTTTGTACTGTTTGAAAATGACTTTGTGCAGACCACAGCAGGAAAGTTTTTGTTACTGCTTTTATTGGTAATTATCAATAATAATAATAAACATAATGTTGTTCCATCTCTACTGTAGATTATCAGTGTGCTAATTAGTAGTTTTTTACATAACATTTGATTTGGCTTTCAATATCTGCTGTCCTCAGCTCCTCCCGTGAGACAGCACTCCCCGCACACAATCCTTCAGTGCAGAAAGAGGCCACATCAGCCCCTAAGCAATCAACAGATCTCAGTAACAACATGAAGCATTTAGATTGTATTTTATAACACTGCACGGCCAGAAGCTAATTATTCCTTCTTTGCTGTGTAAAGAAGGTAAACAGCAACCTAACTTCTACCTGGGAAACCCACAGTCTGTATCTTGTGCAAGGTTTCAATGGAGACAGCTATTCAGTCAAGAAAAAAAAATCCCGTTGGCTACTAAGTCAGTGTGCAGAAAACAGGCCTCGTCGTTGGATAGTTCCCTTATATATTAAAATCCACTTGATAGGCTTCATTGTAGGAGATGTATATTCTTGTTCTTATAGAAAGCATAGCAACAACATGCAAATTAAAATACAAACTGATATTGCTACTATTGTTTGCCATAGTGAAGTTCCATGATATTGCTAATGGCCACCTTAATGAAGGATTACTGGTGAAGGGTTCCAATGAGTTTATAAATGAGGCAAAGTACGGCACAAATTTGAAAGGCATGCTGTTGCTGGCCTCTTTAAATGCTGCCACTTGCATGCCAAATGATAGAGTTCATATTGGCACAACAAGCTAGGATACCCAGAGAAAAATTACAACAGGCTTTTATCTCTACTTGTTATTGGCAACTGTTCAGTATCTCTATACTTCATGTAGCTTTAAGGGCAGATGAAATGTACCTTAATACAATAGATAGTCACCCTTAAGGGGAAATGACTCAAAGCTGAAGGTGTGAAAATTATGGTAGAAAATAGCTGTTAAAACATCCCATCTAAACCAGTGCCTTTTGGAGGGTGATCTTGGAGAATCATTCTAGCAGTGGTCCTTTTGATTTTCCTAAATCCAGTATATTTTGGGGTGTGAACACAGCTGCTTCTTATGGAAAAAGCAGCCCTTAGATTTGGCCACTGTGCAAATTTGTTGTAGCTGTTTTCATTAGACAGCACTGGGCTGCAAGCCTGAAACCAAGGCAGTGCTTTTTCATTGTGTGTCTTTGGCTCAGTAAAGCTTGATTGGCAAAGTAGAATTGCTGCCCTAAACCATAGCTTTAACCCACGGTATAGAGACAGTATGCGTATGGTGGACTGTTTAATTGCTTTTTCTCATTGAATTTAATCTATAATTGTAAGTGGCTTAAGGCAACAATAGAAATGATCAGGCTTTCTCCAGGGACAGATGCCTAGTACCTGTGTTTTGGCAACAGAATTCCTTTCCAGGACTGGAGACAAATCACTTGCTGAAGGGCTGAAAGGATACTTAGGTAATAGTAGGTACTACTTGTATAAAATACAAAATACGTAGAAGCATGGCTAGGAACCTTGAATGTGGTCTTTTTTAAATACAGAAGGATATCAAAATAGGACTAATTAAATGCATGAGTGAGGATGCATAAGCAAGGATATTGGAGTCTCATCCTCATCAGGCTTAGAACACTGATACATGAAAATTTGTCTTTTCAAGGTCCCAGTTTTCTGTAGCCCACAGAAGTTAGGGAGAACCTGAGTGACTCAGTCACTTTAAATTTGAGGGTAAGCATAACTATTTGATTATTTAAATAAACCATCCTTTAGGCAAATCATATCAATATATTATTTTCCATAATCTGTGCCTTCCCATATATATTTCAAGCCTATTTTTACATCCAGAAAAATCAGCTTGGGGAACAGGATTCAGAGTTCTGTAGTTTTTTATCAAGTATGGGGCTCCACCAAACATAAGAACCTGTTGCTTTTTTTCTCCTTCAGTCTCTGCAACCCATTTAACACTGCCTTAAGATGATTTCACACTAGACAGCTCTTTGGGGCTAGCAGTCTAAAGCTTCAGAAACAGAGAGAGCAAAAATTAGCTTTTAATATTTTTTGTTAGTGCTACCTCCTCCTCATCTCCCCATCAACAGAATTTTTGTCAAATGTAGTGTCTGAAAGTGGTAAAGCCTTTCTTAGCCTATCTACAGCTGTGCATCAGTTGGCTCAGTAATGGTAAAGTTAAGACTTTGAACTTCCCTCCAGAGGGTTCACATCCAATTTATGACAACAAATTGTTTCTCTATTTATAATTAATGTCAGTGGTACAAATCAAACAGCAACAAAACAATTTAGTGGTCTTCACAAATTCAATAGTCACTTTCTGTGGGTCTATCACGTGAAGAAAAAGAACTAAAAAGAATTGCTCAGTTTCCTAATCTGTTCACTGCACCGTGCAGGACTTGAGTAAAATTGTAGAAGTTCACTGCCGCATCATCCAGGAAGTTGGTTCTTCCTGGTATGAGGGAAGGTGCATTTCAAGATCTCTTCTCAGATTTTTGATATCATGCCTGCTCAATTATCTCTATATATGGTGCCATTGGCAGTATTCAAGGCATTCCTGTTGCTAATTAATCACCTCCACAGAGAACATAATTAGCAGCTTAATTAGGATCATCATCCACTAGTGCTGTAGCATCAGCCTAACCCAGCTGTGAGGTACTGGCTAGAACTTACAATAGCATACAGTTCCTTTGGGAGCTCCCACCGAGAAGGACTGTCAAAACTCCCTAATTTTACTCTCTGAAGGAGTTTCTTGATTAAACATTATCAGGGAAAGCAGCATTTACCGATTAGACTTTCATATGCTGTCATGCAGCCAGGATAGAGAGACAAAGCTCATTCCTGGCATGTCTACTGGCAAGCAAAGTTTGATTACCACATTCTTAGGGGGTGATTGAAGGAAATTTCAAACATTGTTTGCATTACTAACGAGCCTTAAAAAATTGGAATTGACATTCTGAGTATGACAAGCACTTCTTGCTAAAAGCAAAAATAAATTTCCTTCTGTTGTCCCAATTTTTAAGAGTTGTCTTTTTGAGCCATTGCCAGGTGGTTACATAACAGTGCTTCCTCCTCATCTTTTCTCCACAGATTGGTCTGTTGTGGGGGAAAAACTGCTCTTAGTACAGAAATAAGTGCAGTGTTTATATCAGGAGATGATACAAACCCCTTGATGTCCAGGCTTTCCTCTCTTCAGTGAGGATATATATTTAGGGTGCAAGTTTGAAACAATAGCAGAAGATGCCATTGCCTTTAAATGAGCATTCACATCTTCCTTCTGTCCTGTTTTGACACCAGTTATAAAGGAATCAAAAAAGCAGTTGCAGAGCATGTGAAGCCATAGCATATATTCCTGTGGACTGCACAGCTTTTTTCAGAAAGCTTTCCTATGTGACTGATGCAGAATAAGATCAAATGCTATGCTGAGAACAAGCACTGAAAGCACATAGATGACTAGAGATAGATATATGCAACCAAGAGTGTAGGCATGAAAATTGTAAACCACTTATATGTGAACCACAAACCAAAACACAAAAATCCAGGAATGAGATACCCAAGGGAGTAAATTCAGATCTTTAATAAATACATTCTACTTTACAAACCCAAAGTAGATAGGCCTTGAAATAAAGTTGTCAAGAGAAAAGCTAAATGAAGTATTTGATCATGGATTTTTTTAAGGCATAGCTTGGAAATCATTATTTTAAAATGCAGATTTACAGGAGGATAACAGGTCCTTGACCACACTGCTGTGGTGAAAATGTGTGCAGGCAGAGATAAATGGTCATTTCTTTCTTTTCACTGTCGACCTATGTACCCTCTTGTTGGTAGCATTAAGTGACATTCAAGCAACATTTTCAAAGTTTATTCTGAGATTTCAAGAGGAAATCAAGCTACTAAAATCTAGTGTAAAGTTGTAAGGAATTTGTGTACCAGGCAGAAAAAATAGTAGGTTGATTTATGTAATCCTTCAACTAAATTGCAAGACATATGGTTCCCTTAAGATTCTTCGTGGAAGCATTACTGAGACAAGATGGACACATCTGTGCTGTAGCTGAGCTGAGATTGATCCACTTTAAAATATATTTCTAAAATCTAAGGCATATCCTTCTAAGCTGTCACAGAAAGTAAATCTACTTTTCCCAGTATGAATGTTTTGCTTAGGTGTGTAAAGGAAAAGTGATTCAGCAATCTGTGTACTTGTGAACTATGGGCCAAATCCAGCCAATGTGAAAAGGTTACGTGTTCCTGTATCCTGGATATGTAGAATTCCTCTTCGGTGCCTCTGGAAAGTTCAGGGAGGGACAAACATCCCTGAAATGTCCTTGGACAACAGTCATCTGGCACTCTAGTAGGAAATACTATTTCTTCTTTCAGGTATTTTTACATTATGCTTCAGGAGATTCACGTTAAGGCAGATGCATTGCAAAGATTCCTTATGCCCAATGTATAAGATGGTGAAACTCCAGGAAAAGAGAGTTGAAACGGGTTGCCCAGCTAATCAATGAAAATACCAGACTTAATCCTGGTCTTGCATAACTTTTCTCGCCAAAGTTTCTGCTCAGGTCCTTCCTTCCTTCTTGATGAAAGAGAGAAATCTAATCCCAAATTTTCTCTGAGTTTAGGAATTTCTAGATCCAGAATTTTAATTCAGCATCCTCAGGAAAGAAGAGCTAGCCATCTGTTTAATCAAGTTTGATTTTTCCTTAGAATAGTATATTTTATTATCTAGATTCTAGCTCAGGACTGCATGCATCTGTTTGCAAGATAATAGCTATATACTATGCAACAACAAGTGCAACACACTTTGACTAAAAAGCTTCTGTCTGTATCTAAGCACAACAGGATTTTACACATGATTGTGTTAACATACATTGATAGAAGGATAAAGTTGAGTATTTTTTATTCAGCAGGGTCATTAGTTCTTCCAGGACAGGTGGAACAGACAGTTACTTGCTGTATACCTGCTTTTGATAAGCCTGTTCAGCGGAAGTTCAGAACCTTGTCGGTGCCACAGCCATTGGACAGCAAAACGCAAGAGGTATGAGGTCAGATTTATTTATTTAAACACTTAAAAAAAAAAGTTGGCTTCTAATATTATTCCCATGGGGACAGAGGGATTGTGTGGAACTTCTGTGAGTTCACAGATCACATTCTTAATTTTTGAACTAATGAATTCTGAAGTACATTAAGAATTGAGTACTCTTATACATGGTTTTGCTTTATTTTGCACAATGTTGCTGTATAATCCTGTGTTTTCAAATTGTAGACATCAGCACTCCAAGTTGTATGTGGGCTTTTTAATATTTAATTGGTGTAATTTGCAAAATATTCAAGCAAACTCTTGCACTTCCTGACCTTTTGAGAAATCATAACTTACGTGGGCCATTTAATTTTCAAATGATTGCATGGTCTTGCAACATCGTGCAGTTCTCATTGAGCTGGATATAGGAACTATCTTCTGCAGCAATGAGGTAGTGAATAATCACTTTAATGTGACATTTGAAAAAGGTTTTAGAATATATTGTGATCAGAATTGGAATTTGTTCTTTTGGAAATGAGTAGTAGCAAGATGCTGCTGAGGATCTGTATTGTCTAGGTCTGGCATGGAGAGCTATGTGGCATGGAGTTTCAGCCTTTTAATCAGACACAATCAATACAAGTTTTAATTTAGAATTGCCATTTTCCCTTAGAATTTCAGACCTTTTCAAACTAGAACAGAAGCTGTGGATTGCTCACAGGCTTACTTTAAGTCATTAAACTTCCTATCCAAATAGTCATTGTGAGCATTAACTTTCCGGGATGTTTATATTGCAAAGTATTTTTCACAACACTTTTTCCCTTGCGTGATCATCATAATAAAAGCTGAAGTTAGCTTCTGGCTAAAATGGGGCAGTTTTGGTAGCTTCATATGTTTATTGATGTCCCATGAGGCTTAAACAAAGTTTATAAATGATGTCTGACCATGGAAGGATTGATGGTATGGCAGGGCATATGGTGTCTCATTTCCAGAGCTGAATTGTGGTTGGTTCTTTGCAATAAACTCTTTACTATAAGGAACAAGTCTGCTTTGGGAAAAAGTAAATGTTCTAAAATGACCTTTCAAGCTCTAATACCTTCCATTCTGTGAATAAAAATATTTGCTCTTTTCCCTAAGGATTGACGTAATTCAAAGTTTTTTGCCTTGAGAAGTATCCATTGCCACACAAAAAAACGTAGAATGAGGTTTTATAGCTTGCTCATTTGATAACTTCTGTATAAAATCAAAGAAGGAGAGTTGTAGCAGCCTGCAGTGTTCATAAATGATTGCATACGACTCTTTAAGTTATAATTCATGAAAAATAGATGAAGATCCCACTGCATGCAAAATTCATTTCTGTTTGAGGAAAAGTTGGGTTTTGAAAGGGAAACTGACTAGTATTACATTGGTTAAGGGTTGCTGCATTTTTCAAGAACAAATACTTAGGATTTTCACAACTGTTTGGTTGGTGCCACACTCTGCAATACTCAAAATGAAGGCAGTCTTTCCCCTAAATTATACATGTTTTAGTGCCTTCACTTAGATAATAGAAACGTGGCCTGATTTTTAGAACTGTCAAGGCTGAACAGGTCTATTTTAAAATCCCTCAGTGCTTCAAATTGTCATTGCTGTGAAAATTAAGTCTTGCATTGCTTATGGCAGGACTACTTGAGAAAGAGAAAAAGATTTACCCTGAAGACATCCCTGCTTTGAAATGACTGTTCCCTGTCCATCAAAACAAATCTGTTAGGGAAGGGCAACAGAATGTGGCTGCCTATTTTGTTTTTCTTTGCAGTGCATAAGGGAAAACCCTTCTCTATGAAAAATAATCAAGTGCAATGGAGGAGCAGAATATCTGTGCTATGGACATATTTGTGAGGGACTTCAGTGGAAGTTTTACATCTCTGAATGTATTGCTAGGGAAAGTTTAATGTAAAAAAGAAGCTCTGTTAAAGCCCAGTGCACAACTTGGCTAATTATTCAAGAACAGCTGTCCCTGAACATGTTTCTTCTATCAAAAACTGTTGACACAGCAATGGCACAAGAAATTATTTGGCCAGCAATTCTGCTTCCTCTTTCTACCCTGGTTTTAGACATTTATATATATATATATATTCTGAAATTTTAATATAGACAGTGCACCATACAAGACCTCCCACAAATTGAAACAGTGGAAGCAGCGTTCCCTCCATGATTGAAATACATTATCACATAACATTTACCTCCCCTACCCGGATATTTATTGTCTTCTTTATTTCTACTTAATACTTTCATAACAGACAGGTTTTATGTTTATTTATTTATTAACTGTAAGTGTTAATTTCTAGGTTCTTTATTTGTTCTTATTTCCCCCCGCATGTATATAACTTCAGTTGAATGCATATTTTTCATACACTTACTATTCGCATTCATTCAAAGTGGGGCTCATGTCACCTAATTTCAGCTCTGAATTTAGTCTAATGTAGTCCTGTCATCAGGAGGAAGAGAGAAGCACCTCCAGTAAGTGATTCATCTCACTTGCTGTCAGCATTTGTCCTAAGATATAATATATCTCTGTCTGATCTCAGAGGCTGACTCTCAGGCTGGTTCTTTTTTGGCTGGCTGCTTTAATCTAAAGGCCTAACTTTTGTATAGCTGGGATTAGGAAAGATGAATTCTACCCTTCTATTCCCCATTGTTAGTCTTTAGTTTGAGCATTCAAAGAAGAATTTATCATGCCCCTTTTTATCATTTTAACTGCGGAATGGCAGCATCTAAAACCTAAAATGCAGCTTCCATTGACCTCTTTTGGTCTAAGATGCTAGTGCTAGGCCTCAACTGATGTTTGTTTCTACTAAGTGCTATGCATAAATGCAACAAGAACAAGGAAGAACTTGTAACCTAAAGACAGGCTTGACAAAGTGAAGGAAGATGGAAGACTTGTATCTTTTAAGAGGCTGGTAAAGACACAGAGATTGAGTGACTTGTCCAGGATGATGAAGCAGTAGTGGAAAATGGGCCATGATTTATTGACTTTCAGTCCAGTGCCCCTAGCTCAAGACAAACTTTTTTTCCCCAGTAACCCATACTAAGTTTATATGATATATAAAGGCACACATGCCTTTCCTCCTTTTTTTTTACTCATTGTTATTGACTTGGTAAGTTTTCTTTTGAGTATACAATGAAATCATCAGTGGGAGTATGCACATCCTTTACATAATTTGAACAAGTGAATTGTAGTGTGCCGTAATTACACAGAAGTACAGGATTTAGAAGAAGAGAGTCAAGCTGTTCAGTTAACTGTAACACCACACAGATTAATAAAAAGAACTCAGCCACCAATTATTAATAGACTTTTGAAAGTCTCAACTTTAAGGTATTTTATTTACAAAATTATTATGAACAGCCTCTAGCAAAATACTTAAGTTATTAATATGAATATTGCATTCTTTTTCCCTTAATTTGGACATGCAGGAACTGTAAATGAAAATGATTCTTTCTTCAGAGAGTAAATCACAGAAGCAATCTTAAGCAAACTGGCAGTTTTCTAATAGAGCAAAATTCTATTCCCAGAGAGCTCTCAAAAAGATTTCAATTAGATGTTAAATTAGACACCTGAAATTCACAAATTTCTCTCAGCTCCTTAGGCAAAAATAACAAGATAATGACTTGATCAGCTCAGAGGATTCAGGGTTCTACTGCAAAATGTCTTCCTTTTGAAATAGATCAAAATTGCAGTTTGCAATATAAAAAATTTATACTGCTTGTCTGCATGGAAGGTTGAAGTGAATAGCTTCCTGAGAGACGAAGAAAAGAATCCCTACTGCTTTGAATGCTCATTTGAGAGATGAAGCACACTGATAAATATGCAATGTGAATAAACTTTTCAAATGTGCAATGAATGTGTAATAGAAAAATAGGTATCAATGAAATCAGGTAAGTTATACTTTGGCATCTATCTCCAGTTAGCATTTTGGGTTTCCTTTTTTTTTTTCCTAAACATTTTTTTTTCCATTTTTTTTCCATTTTTTTTTTCTGCATCTGCATAAAAAGTTATTGGAAAGACAGGAAGTTCAACGCAAGGGCACAGTGAATGACTGTATGCTTTCCATAACTGTGTTAGAAGAAGAAGGATAAATTTGTTCTTATAGAATCCCTATGAAGGTTTACTGTAACTTAAACTGTTCTTAGCTTAATTACCTTTAGATGTGAATATGTTTACAACCAAACTAACCGGAAAATATTTGTATGTTGCATTGTATTTTAGAAGTGTTTTGTATTTCCCCAAAGGAAAGAAAGGTAGTAATGTAACCCAATTGCTAGTACCCTTACTATATGGAATTTTAGGAGTCTTTGCCTGTAGGAAAGATGAAACTGACCATAAATATAGTGAGGAGGCCAAGGAGTTGATCATAGCCCTAA
Source organism: Oxyura jamaicensis (assembly GCF_011077185.1). NCBI lineage: Eukaryota > Metazoa > Chordata > Aves > Anseriformes > Anatidae > Oxyura > Oxyura jamaicensis. Next base: position 6,003,645 of record NC_048897.1, on the reverse strand, counting down.
TGGGAAAGAGAGCTTGTGGTGTGCAGGCTTTGTGTTATGTAAAGATTTCTTGAATGTGCTGTTTGTAAAAGTTAATGATGGCTTACCAGGGATAGTCCATGGACATAAGCAAGGTAATGTTTGCATGTAGAATTAATACCTTTTCCTAGACTAACTTTATCTACAAAGGTCATTTATCATATTTATAAATGCCAGTGTTCTAGGGGTCTGTATCTAGGATGATTTATATGTTCCAGCACCTGTTGAAGCCAGGTCCCTGGAACATTAAGCAATGTCGGTGATTAATGAAATTATACAAAACTTGAAAAATATTTCCTGTTCAATCAGACAGAATATGCTTATTTGTTTTGTTGGATGCAAGGAAGGATACTGAGCATTTTACAGTCACTGCTCGATTTAGAAGACACGATACCCTACAAAATTTCTGTTAGCATTTTATAAGAAGCTGCAGTGACACAGTTAATGACAGAGAATAATATATTATTCTTATTATATAATAATAAGTCAGAGAAGTTTTCTCGCCAGTAGCAGGGCACCCACCAGACATAGCAGTGAATATCTTGTAAGTATCCTTGTAAAGGGTGCATTATTAAGTAAACTGTAATGCTTCAATGAGGATTTGTCAGATGTTTGAAAATAAGTGTTTAAATGTTTGGCTGATTTGGTACTGGAGTACTTAATTCTTGGAAACACAAAGCCCTTGAGGAGGTGTGCTACCTCCTGTCATGGATGAAATTTCTGGATATGTTATATTAATTTCTCAAAAGATAGAGAACATTTGTGTACAGTTTGGGCAGTGAGAATGTGTCTCCTGTGTAGCTGTGGAATTCATTTTATGTAAATGCTTACCATAAACCTTTTGTGCTGTGGCCTCCTGCAGTTCCTTTTCAGCATACAGCCTGCCATGGTGATTTGTTTTCATCAGGTTATTTTATAGGCAGAGAGTTTATTCTAAGATATTTCTATGAGAAGCAATATAGAAACACTGTACAATATGTCAGGAGAGCAAATATCGGCAAGCACAGTCAGACCCTGTGTTCATCATGTAAGAAATCCAAACCATCAAGTTGCGTATCTCTGAAATGGTGAAAGTGATTAGAGTCTGAACATTGATTATATGTCATTTTGCTTATTCCACTCCTGTCCTTTGTTGAAACTGTGTTCTGCGCAGCACATTACATTAGTATCAGATGTACACCGAGGCTTTATGTGTTATTAGCCCAAATTTTAAGGATATGGAATCTGTCTTTGAAATTTAACATGGCTGTACATAACTTGCCCATATCCCCAAAGCCCTGGCTCTACAAGTGGCAGAAATGTAATAGATGTGTGCAAGGAAGGTTTTTAGATTCCTCGCCTCGAGCAAAATTAGCTAATGATATTCATTCAGATATAGTGCAGTACAAATGGAGCACATTAAATGACTTAAATTAGGTCAAATTGAATAACTGAATTTATTCTTTTACTTAAAAACAGCTTAATCAGCTGAGAGTGCTGGAGTCAGAAAAATAGTTTAATTAAATATTAATTAGAAGTTTATATTTTGAGCTTCCTTATCATTACTTGCAGCAATATTATTTATGCATCTGTTTTTGTTCATTACAGTTACTAGGGGATGATGTTCAACCATTCTCACTCGATGAAGAATTTGATTATGACAATGTGGCATTGACCCCAAAGTTCTCTGAAGCCGAGCTGAACGCCATTATAGAATTGTCTGAAGAGAAGAAGAGAGGACAGATGTCAAGTCCAGCAGGAGCTGAAGACTGAACCAGATGCACCCTGAGTGACATTGTGTGCAGTGCTAGTGAAAAACATTTTACGGGGTAGAGCTAGCTTCTTGTTTTACCCTTACTTTGTGTTTTTATCTGTGTGGGCAGTAATTGATGTCAGGATTTTTTTACTTGTTCCACCAAGGTGCCTTGGAGCCTGAGGCTGCCTTTCTCTATACCTCCTTCTAGTCCAAATGAAAGCACAAAGCAGGGAGATAGTGCTTGCTCAGAATTGCTTGTTTAGTAGCCCTTCAGCCAGTGAAGAACTTTTACTATCTTTTTGTATTCTGTACACCGATTTGTCTTGGCATTCAGGTTGGCTAAGGAGGTCTCTTTTGGTACCTAAACCCCATGGGATTTTTGAATATATCAGTGGCCTTTAATATTTTTAGGCCCCAGTGCTCAGCTTCTTTGCAGTTTTCCAGGTGGTACAAGGCAGTTGGAAAGATGTCTCTAACAACAGCTATGAATTCTCTTTTGTAAAAAAGAAAAAAAATCCTTTACCGGAGTGAAGCCCACGTTGCCTCAGTCTAGGCATGCTGGAATAATTGCTCCATAGGACCAAAACAAGCTGGTGTGATTCAGAATAGCAGTATCTGGCTTGTATTTGGTACTGACTAGTCCAGAGCTAGTCCTAAAGCTGCCTTTGCCTATTCTTTCAGTAGTGCAAGCAACAGCTTTTTGCAGCTGACATATCAGTCTATAGGCTTTTTCCCTGTCATTATAAGATTTAAAGATACAGAGTTATAACAGGGAATAAATCTGGAGATGTTATTTTCCTCTATTCTGAGTTACTTTAGTTCTGCAGAGAAATAAATATTCCTGTTTCCAATAAACTTTTTTGAACAAGTTGATCAAAATTGTTGTTGTATAACTACTGACAATTAAACATGTACTGCTACAAAAACCCTTCCAGACAGAGAAAATATAGTGATCGAATCCATTAAAAAAATTGGCATTGAAAGGCTGTCAGATTTAACTTTTTTTTTTTTTTTTTTCAGTAGATGATTCCAGATACTAGTTTATGGCTTATACTCTGCATCACTGAAATACCGTAAACTTTGGAGCTTAGTAGAGTACACACAGTATGAGTGGGAGAGAAGAATGTGCATCTCTGGCACAAGATAGTATGAACTTGTGCCACAAAATGTTTAGAATTTATTTTTTTAGCTTACTGTAGAAGCTTTGCTCATGTGGCTTGTTTTAACATCACAATTCTGGATTGTATGACTGGTCTTTCTGGTCCATTAGCTAAAGTTGATTGACCAACGTCTTGCCCTTGGCTTATCTCCATTATTTCTGAAGTGGGTAATTAAAGTGATGAATATGGGAACAGTGCCTAAGCAGCGAGTAGGGACCGAACCACAAGTTGTTTAAAGACTCTGGATGAAATCCCTGCAGTTGATTGGCTGCTCCATTGTCAGAAATGTAAGAAAACAAAGTGTTTTGATGTTGCAACGGAATTTTTTTTGATCAGTAACTTTCTAGACTGTAACTTTGCACCACTGAAATCTGAATAGCATTTGTTTTGAGGAATGGTATTTACCTCAATTAGAGGGATGTACCTTAAGGGGTAGATTAACAACAACAACAAAAGTAAGCTCAGGTAAGATGGTAAGAAGAGTGCTGTAAAACTAGAAATATATTGTACAGAAGAACTGATCTGTACAGGACCTTATTGTAGAAGGTAATGAGAAATATCTTAACATCCACACTCAAAATGATACCTGTACTGTAGTTAAAACAGATTGTGATGCAATTGATTGTGCAGTAGATTTTGCAGCTGTTTGGGAAACTTTTTTTTTTTTTTTTTTTTTTTTTAATTGGACAGACTTAAATTCAATGAAGCATTTTGTTGAACCCAAGATATTTTGAATGAAGTGCTTGAGCTCTGACCGCCTGGAATTTTCCGATGAAACATTCGGATAAAAAATGCTGAGCAGGTCTGTTTTTTTAAATAACCTTATTCTTGAAGATGTAGATGATGTGTATAAATGGGAGGGATAAGAAAGAAGTTCTTCTAGAGCTCCATGAGGAAGAAATAGAAAACTGCTGTACAAAGATACAAGGTCAGCCTTTAAAGGCATCAACAGAGAAACAAGGAATGCAACCTCTTAACATATGTGTGTATAGCAAAGGTACAGCAAAGGAACCTTTAGTCTAAGACCTCTGTGTATAATTTGCTATTCTGAAAACAAAGAATCAACCATAAATAAAGATGGGCTTTTGTGGGTTTGTGAAATGATTTAATGAAGATAATGAATTTGGCACTCCTTCTTTATATTCTTTTAGAAAGGTATGAGGCACAAAAGCTGTAGATCAGTCCTGCCTGCTGGAGTCCTGTTGCCAGTATAGTCAATGAGAACTTGTCCAGGGGTTCATAATGATCTTCAGGCCAAATCAGCTCTGGAAACTCTTAAGTGCATTTTCTATTCATTTCATTAACGATTTTTCTCTGTGCATTAGGGATACATCTCCAGCCATTCACTTCCTTCTCTCACAGGCAGATGATTCGCTTACCAAATGTTCAGAGTACCTATTATGCTCCATAAGTGTCATTCAGTATAGTCATTATATGGTTCCGTTTGATATAAAGAAACACTTTCCTGCAGAATACCCAACAAAATTGGAACTCTTTAGTGACATTTATCTTATGCAGAGAAATGGGAATAATTCACGTACATTTACACTACTCATGAGTTAGATCTTTGCTCTATATTAAGAGAGATGAATATCACAGTGGAGATTAGCCAATGCCGGCTACATTTTCTGAGCATGACGTTCTGTTGGCCTGCCCTTGGGCTTGTTTTTGGCTTGTACCTTTTATTTGATTATACTTCTGAGAGAAGGCATATTTTCCTCTTTTCTGTTACCAGTCATTTTTAAGAACATATATTATGTGCATGTTAAATTTTATCCATGTACATGGAACTAGTTAGCTGGATTTGTGTTTCTGTTTCTGAGGTGATGTGGAGTCTGAATAATATTAAAGAGGAAAAAAAATATATTCTAGATTTTCAGCAGGAGTTGTTGAGAGACATTCTCCTTTCCTTTTTATGGTCTTTTCTAAACACTTTTCCAATTTTCCACAAGCATTAAAGACAAATCTCTCACATGGAACAGGAAAGTGAGTGCTACTTGGAGTCAACTTTGCGACTGTTGCAGCAGGGAGTGGTACTTGCTTTCTAGCCCACTGATGAGGATTTTGAAATGCAAAATCTCTGATGTTGGGCGAACTCACTGGAAATCAGGCCTATGTGAGACATCTCTCTAATCTCCTTGTATACCCGATTTCATTGATGTCTAAGGTGCAATAGAGCCCTGCACCCACATCAGTCAGAGAGCTTATCAGCATTGGACTTTTTGCTCACTGGGGTGTTACTCTTTCCTTTCACAGTCTTGAAGGCTCATGAGTAATGGGGTGGAACTCTAAGTCTTATGTGAAGTTAGTACTACTTCCACTCGGGCAGGAATCATAAGGGTTGTTTCCTTTGCTGGTTGTGGTGCAAGCTTAGCTATTAATTCTCAGAGTTACTCCTTGTGGGTGTAAAAAGAAGAGTAACTATTTAATGAGATAGTGGTTGTGAAAGACTAAGATAAAAGTTGAGGAAGTGAAAAGAGATGCAGACAAATCTGTCTGGTAGACATTATGGTTCTAAATATAATTCTATTAATGCACAATGGTATCATTATATATACTTGTATACACACAGTGCCACTGAAAGAAAGTAATTTTAGTATGGGGAGTACTTACCAGATAATTCAGAACCTTTTGAAGAAGGTGGCATGGAAACAAATCCGTGCTCTTATGGAAGAGACCCTTTGATCCTCTGGCCTTCATTTTCTGCTGCTATAAACTGGCAGGGCTCCACTGAGGCCATTTGTATTCATACAGAGCAGACAGGGCCCTGGTATTTACAGTCTTAGCTGAAAGAATACAAAGTCAAATCAATTGCTGATTTAACTTTACTCAATATAAAACAATGTATATGACCCATTATCTTTATGTGAAAATATTTAAATGCAGAGCCAGTGCAAATTAAATGTAAAAAATATATCTTTAACTGTTCAATTGCTATTTTTACACAGGCTATTTTGGGGGTTCTCTGGTGGTGTGTGCTTAGAACATTGTTTTTTGCTTTACTAAAAATATCAGATATGCTTTCAAGTCATGTTCATATCATGAAACTTGATTATATACATTACTAATAATTCTCAACTGCTTTGAAGTTTTTTTTTTTTTTTTTTTTTTTTTTTCCCTCTGTGACTTGGCAAGGGTTAGAAATGGACTTTGCTTTATCTCAAAATTGTTTTAAAATGATCTGACGTCTTTGTGAAAACATCTACTTTATACTGATATTCAGGAGGATTCTCTCAGTTTGTGGTGGAACAGCAACTTCACAAATGAAAACAGGACCAAATTCTTATTTATTCAGCATTTTTATGTATGCTTTGGTTTGGCTAACAGCCACTCAGTATCAAGGGGGCTGCTTGGCTAGCAGGCTGATTTGTACCCTGTTTTCTTCTACCCGTAGTTTCACTCAGGAGTCCGAGTAGCACCTTGGTCCCCCCCAGGTACAAATTCTTAAGCCCTGCAAAGACTGTCGGACAATTTGGCTACGCTGACCAAAGGCACCAAAGCAGGAGCCTTCTGCTGGGACTCCAAGCATGCTGAAAGGGCTGGGGTTCTTCAGACCCCTTGGCTCACTGGGGCTGTGCCGAGCACAAGGCTCACCACCCTGCTCCGCGGGCTGCAGCAGCCGGCAGTCGCTCAGGCTGCCCAGTACAGCGAGGAAACCCTCGGCAAGGGCTCTCGCCGGCCTCGTGAAACGAGTTCCCTGCACCGCAGAGCCGAGCGCCTGCGATAGCGGCGGGCATTCCCACCGCGGTGTGCTTTCTTGTGGCACTGCGGCAGTTGGTGCAGGTGGCCCTGAGGTGCCACGTGTCCGGGCCACGCGGGGAGGGACGGGCCCTCGCCCTGACGGCGGGGCACCCTCGCCAGTCCCAGGCGCACACGGTTCTCCCAGGTGCTAAGTGTTTGCCTCTCCCCTGGGAAAACAAGGCAGGCAGTTTTCACTGAAATGGTACTGAGTAAGTTCTGCAACACCTGAAAAGATGATGAGTTTGCTAAGTTTGTGCTTGCTGGCTGCTGCAGGGGACACCTTGGTTTGGCTGGCAGGGTACTGTACGCCAGTGTTGCAGGTGTACCAGCTGTGAAATGCCACGGAGTTAGGATGGAGATTTCTTTAGTGCTTGTTTATGAGAAGTTTGCAAGAAGAAAAGCAAGTGTTAGAAGGTACTGTCGTTTTTATAGACAGGCTAATTTATTTGCAGTTGCAGTGCCCCACAGTTAAAATGGAAATCAATTTTAATGCCTTATGAAAATGCAGAAATATTTGTCTCATTTACAGCACTTCCAAAAAGAACATATAATAAAATTCCCCTGATTAACAATCTATAATTTTATGTGCTCTGTGGTGTCTTTCAGAACATCTATCCACATAAATGTGTTTCAAAATAATAAGCAAAGATAGATCTGAACAAAATCCCTAAATCTAACTTCACACTGCATTTCAGACTTCAGCAACTCTCTGAATATTCAAAGCCCCCTTTCATCTGAACATCCCCAAACTTTGGGGAAATAGATACTTTAAAAATCTCTAACCAAACATTTCTCAAGCAAAAAACCCCAAACCAAAGCAAATGGAGCCCTGTCTGTATGAAAATAACCTAAAAAAATGTAACAGTTAAGGTTATTGCATTCCATAAAGAGGTAATGGTATTCTAAAGAATGAAATGGAAAGTGATATTTTTCTAGAGAGTGAACTATACTAAATATTCTGTTGACTTGGTACAATTCCTGAGAACCTTTCAATGCCCAATTGAAAAATGAGTGTAATCATTTAGTAATTCATGTGGATTTACAACAGAGTTATCTCTTGAGCCATTAAAATGAGATTAAAAATGTGTGGGATTCTTCAGTGTATTTTGTGGCAGTGCTAACACCATAAATTAGGGCTTTAGCCTCATTATATCATATGTTTCAGCAGAGTTTGCTCTTTTGTGGCTGTTGTGGTTGAGTACTTGAGCAACACTGTTTGTGGAGTGCAGGTGTGTAGTTGCAGCAAGTAAACTTCATGTTTCATAGGCTTTCTTGAATCCATCTGCTTTTCTGTGCATATGTATAAAGCCTTGTAATAGGCAGTATGATATGCATAATTCTTAGAAATAAGTAAGTGTCATTTATTATGTTGCTTATGCTCCTCAGAATAACTTAGCTAGAGGACAAATTCTGCCAATTACTTGGAAGTGTTGACTCTGCCAGTTAGATTTGCTGAATATTGTACACTTGTTCTTTGAGGGTGAAATGTTGAAATGCATTTTTTTCTCCTCTTTTCCTTATTTTTGTTTTTCCTACGTGAGATTTACAGCTGGCTTCCCTACACTTGACAAGACACTGCATTAATCCAATGAGCTACTTTCCTGCTGGATAAAATTTTACAGTAAAAAAGATGGAAGGCTGGCGCCTGGGCCAGGAAACATCAAAGCACCGTTAACATTTCATGCACAAGCTTAGCATTTGCAAAGCTTTCAAAAACAAACAATTGGGAAAATACAAATAATGGTCAGCTGGCTCACTGAATGAAGATTTAATTCCCAATTGCCTTCGTTTAAGTCAGCTGCTTACATGCTGGTTCCTCTGCCCACCGAGAATTCTGCTAAGTAACATACTTCAAAATCCAGACTGTCAAAAATACTGACAGCTAGCACTAGCTGAATAGCATTTCCTACAACAAAACTGTGATCTGTTTAAGGCTCTTTGTTTTGGGTTGTGAAACTCTTCTTGAGTTCCATGGATTTATTTTCCACTTATGAACATTAATAACGTAAACTGTACAAAAAAAATAACAGCCCGGTGGATATCCTTCTGCTGAGATCAGGATGTAATGGGAAGGGAGGTTGGCTGAACAGCCAAGTATCACCGGGGCTGTGAATGTGACAATTCATGCCTTGCTTTTCATTCTTTTGGTATATTTGCATGAGAATCCTGATTGTCAAAAGAATACACCTTCCTACGCCCCATGCCCCAGATTTATGAATGTGCCAGCAATCCAAATTCAAATGGTAACTGTTTGAAGTGTAATAGTATTCATTGTGGGCTGTATTTTGTGAGGTGCTTGTAGCTGAGGGTATCTTACAAATGACAGGATTAGGCCCTGATCACAAATATTCAAATATGTGTTTATCTGGTTGTAATGCTATAATTCTCAAAATTTCATTTTTGAAATATGTATTCCAATTGATACTTTTCACTTGGTGCCCCAGAACCAACAGATCAAAGTCATCTTTCAAAGATGATACCGGAAGAAAATAACTTGGAGTGCTCTGAACAGAAGTGATGGAATTAAGAATGAAGTAAAATTAAGCAATGTTAAGTTTAGGGAAAACAGCTTGCTGAAATTGTTATCTGCCAAACTCTGCAAGTAGCTCTGAAGTTCGTGGAGCTGATTTGCTAAGGGCAATTAAAAATAGTCTGAAAAAAATACTGGAGCATATTATAGTAGCAAAATACTGCATCAGCTGGAGTTGGATTAGATTAATATTTCCCCCATCAGAATAATATACATGAGAATGAATGGTTGAAGTCTGAAAATTTTTACTTGTTAAGACTGCTACCATCTCGGGATTTCAATTGTTACAATGGAAAAAAGTCTGGTTCAGTGCAATGGTGCAGGCTTGGTCTGACTGTTTCAGTTCCAGAGCATCTCTACAAGCTCTTGATTTGTACACAGGCTGGACGATCCATTTATGAGGCATCACGGCCAGCATGTGCACAAATGAGAATTTATGTATTATTTAAATATTCTGTTTTTCTGAACAGCATAGTTGCATTAAAATTGCACAGTAAGCTAGAAGAGAGGGCTTTTTTCTGCTCTTAAAAAAAAACAACAGCTTATTTTAGAAGTGAGCTTGAAGTGGAATGTTGGATCAGAACCACATGAGAGTTTTGAGAAAACCTGTATCTGCATGTAGCTCTGTGTCTCATGACTTTGTAGCTCAGCATTACTTTCTTTGCCTAAGTAAATGACTTTACTTCTCACATTACTTTGGAATATGTGAGGTTAAACTTTCACCATAATCCAAATACACCATCAAGTTAATATTTGCAGGGCAAGCTTTTATTTTACTGTTTATTCTCCATGTCTCTATTGGTCTTGACTGCCATACTACACAGCAATCAATATCATATCACACACAAAAGACAGGTTATGACTTTGCCACATTTTCAACAGGCGCGGGGAACCTTCTTCTTGCCAAGAGCTGAAGAGGCTATTGAAACACCTTTGGTTGGCCAGTTGCCAATTTGAATGGCTATGTGTTGACTTAAGCCCATATTTTAGTGATGTATTTTATTACACAAGTCAGGGAGGTGCTGCTAGTTGAAATAATTGGGAACAAAACTCGGTTCAATGAACTCCAAAACGTTGTGTCTTTTGGTTGCTGTAAGTTCCTCCTGATGCTCCCACCCCATCACAGCTCTGTCAGCATCAACGTACATGACACGGGGACTCTCCCTGCAGTCTCTGGTAATTGGGCTCCTGTAAAATGCTGTCAGTTCGCTGGGATACTTCCGATGAGCTGCAGCTTACCAAGAGGCTCCCCAGAGCCAACTGTATTTTTTATTTATTTTCCCTTCCAAAACAAACTTCCACATAACCCTGCCTCACCCTGTCCTCCCCAAAGGAAAGGCTAGAGCAGACTATCAATGTGTTGGCCGTTTACCACTTGTTGGTTTAACTGAGTGTTCAATTTTGCTTTTCAGTTCACCTTCTCTAACCTTTCTTTTCCAGATGGGATTTTATTTCTAGTGCCAAGCACTGAGAAAACAAAAATCTGTGTTCCTTTAAACCATCACAGTGTTAACATTCAGAAAGGGTTTTGCTGATGTATTCAGTAAGAGAGGAAACAGATTGCTACCTCACAGAAAAGTTTCTTTGTTTTAAATGTTAATTGTTTTAAAGCACCTTGGAGTTTTCTGGGGCCTTTCTTTCGTTCTTTTTTTTTTTTTTTTTTCCTTTTATTTGATGGTTGATACAATCTCTTACAAGAAGGGGAGAAAAAAAGTACTTTGTTGGCCTAGTTTCAGGTAACCTCTAAAAGTTCAAGTGGACCAATTACACATAAGAGAACAACAACTTTTGTAAAGCTTCATTTCAGTCCCAGAGGGGAAAAATGATAGAAAATCAATTAACTTTCCACATGAAAAAATAGCTCATATTGCTAAGCTTTTCTTGCATAGTTCCTTGATTATGTTTGGAAGCAAATTGCCTTGATTATACCTTTGACGGGAAGGAAAGCCTTTTAATTAATTTAATACATGCTATAGCAGTGCTAAATTGTATCATGGAACGATTAAGTGGGCCTCCACCGATATTCTTGCCCTGTTGAAAATGGATATTGCTCACTTAGTGAGTCACGCTCTTGCTGGGTTGACGCAATTATCTGCTCATTGCAGAGCATGTGACATAAAAGCTATTAGGGCTGTTTGTATATAAGAGAGGCTAAATGGAATAAACAAAACGCCAGTTTCAGTGGAAAGTCTGAAATTTCTCCTCTGGACAAAATTTTGGAGGAACTTCAGCTAAACTTCACTGCCTGAACCTGCAGTAGGGACTGAACCAGAGCCTTGAGCTCTAACACAGCCCCTGCTTAGGGGATAATCAGGCTTCAGCTCTCATCTCTGTTGGTCCTGGACTGAAATGAGAAATGGATGTGATTCTGTTTGTCATGTCCTGACAGATGATCCCCAAACTGTTGTTCAGTTATGGACTAGTGATAGTAAATTTGTAGTAGCATCTACAGTGCACGAGCTGCTTTTTAAAACCAATGTTCACCTCAAGCTCTTAGCCAAAACCAATTACATTTTTTGTGTTTACTGAGAATAAGATTCTTAAATGAGACTATTCATGCAAATGTTAAAAATATAACACATTCTCCTTTACAAATAATGTCTTATTGTATCATTAGTAAAGTTACACTGTATTGTTGATATAATAAGAAGAAACATCTTGATTAGACTCTTGGTAATGTAGATCTGCTTGCATTGCTACCCAAGTACAAGTGGGTCACTTTGCTTTCTGTGGTGGACCTCCCCTGTTGGCCTGCTTTTTGTACGGAGGGCTGCTGGCTCTTTCCTGGTGCGCTGTGGAAGCAAATATCCCAGAGCTGAATAATAAAGGAAAAAGTCCACCACCACTAGAGAATCTCTTTTATGAATTCTCTCACAGCTGTCTGCACTCAGATAATATATGATCACACATTTTTCTAATATCCCAAGATCATAAGTAATGAAAAATAAAAAAACCTGTGCAAGTGAGGAGCAATACTCCAATTGTATGTGCTCTGTTCTTTCTGATTCCTCAGAGAAGAGCCGACTGGTGAGGGATCTGTTTATGAAAGGAAACTTGTAGCTATGGTTTGGGAGAGACTCAGGATGGGAGAGGAAGCTTTCTTGCAGCAGTGTGAGGGTGAATATGTGCTAGAAATGAATTTCAGAGGTGACGAATCATGGCTGCAAATGCTGTACCACAGAACTGGTATGTTCTGAGCTAGTGGGTTCTGCATTATTTAGAGATTTAATTTAATTAGAGATCTTAGATTTAATAGCTAACATTTTGAATTGTGACAGAATTGGGCTGGCAAACATCAGTATGCAAGGAGCGTGGTCAGACGCACTCGTTAGACTTGTGTACCAGTAAAGATGCTTCGTATTGACTAGCATGGCAAGGCCAGCAACCTGAATGGCTGCATGACATTCCCTGGCACCAGGTAGAGAGATGCAATTAGCACCATTTACTTCAGTAAAGATTCACTTCCTTGAGGGCAGGTTTCACTTCCACTGGTGGCTGACAGGGAGCCGATGTGGTGCAAGGGCTGCCCCTGCCCCTGCCCTGGTCCTGCTGGCTGCTGGCCGCCTCTGGGACCGCCTGTAGCTTCTGTGACCTGCAGTGTGCTGCTCAGGCCCAAGTGACTGAGTGCAGTCAGTGGGTGTATTTGAGAAAGCAAATGTATTTGTTTTTCGCACTGTTGGTACAAACATGTATTTGCTCTTTGTGTTTGTGGCATGAGTGGTCTGATGTAGCTCTCCAACTTCCCATCAATAGCAATTATGCCAAAAAAAAATATTTTTCCTTTTGCATTATTTAAATTTCTTTCATCACAGTGCCATGCATTTATGTACTTCCTTAGTTCCCCTGAGTTAAAAATAGCAAAAAATATAATATGCATTCACAGTACTGTATTTTGATTGCATTTAGGTTCTATTTTTAATGCTTCGCCTCTTCATCAAGAGAAAGAATATACACTGTCTGCTTGCTGCAAGGCAAAGACAGATAGTTTGGGAATGCTGCTAATGCTGGGATCAACATCACAGTTAACCAAGACCTAACCCCTCTGAAAGATAGAAGGGGCAGGTCAAATTCTGAGAACTTCATTGAAGTGTAAAGGCAGTCAGGCATGTCTAACCATTCCCACCCTAACTGCAATGTCACCTCCGTTGGGTTATTCTAGGAAATATGCTGCCTCCTGGCTTCAGCAAAATATTAAATACACCACTCTTAGGAAAAAAAAAAAAAAAAAAAAAAAAAGGAAAGAAAAAAGATTTGATCTATTTCAGTACTTGAAATTTCCTCTTAGACTTGGGCTCATTAATTCATAACCCAAGTTGTGCCCCCTGAGTCCAACAGACCAGTAGGAGGATCCCAAGTGCTGCCAGCTGACTGACTCTCGCACGGGACCACTGGGTGGTGGGCAGCGCTTAAGGGAAAGCTGACACGGAGAGAAAAAAAAAAAAAAAAGGGTCACTAACTAAGAAGTGTTTTTCTCTGGATAAGGAAGATTGAAGGGGTGAAAGCAAATACATGAATCGGTTTGGGAAACTGGGTTGAAAATTGGTATGGGGCTTGCTGAGCATCATGTAAGAGTTCCAAATGCTCTGGCCACTGTTTTCCAGTACCTAAGTCCAAAAGAAGTATTTTTTTTTTAGGGAAAAATTTCGTAGTTACCTTTTTTTCTTATTTCTCTAAAATAATGTGAACAGAGAGTAACTACTGACACTGCAAAAACGATTCTCAGCACAGAGCACGTGGTGGCAATGTTGCACTGCTTCAGAAGGACCGTCGTGCAGCCCTCACCCAGCCAGCATTTATTTACTAAGCAATAAATAGCTGGATCCAGTAGAGTGGTGCTTTACCCAGGGAACATTATACTTGTACATGGTAGTACTGATTGTGTTTTCTATTAAAATAGTGAGTAAGGTATAGGAAAAAAATATTTTTTCTTTTTACTGCATGTGTTATTTTCATGCATCCTAAGCACTGATGCAATTTAAATTTTGCAGCAATAATGTAGCTGGTATAGGAAAAAGATATGACTAATTAGTTTCATTCCATAAAATCACCCATATCTGCCCGAGAGGAACACTTCGGGTAATAAAAGCCTCCACCCATCACACTGAAATGAGGAACTGTGTTATTCTGACATGGCAAGCTTTCTCCCTCCCAAAAGAAAGCTTTGCTATTCAAACACGCTAACCACAAACTCTCGCTTTCAAAAAGATCTCTAGCCTAAATATCAGCTTCCCTAAATAAGAGAGAGAAATGGCAGAAGTGTTGCAGAAGAGCTAAACGGGTCGAGTTTGGGGCCCTCCTCAGGGGGAGTTTCTGGGGTCAGCAGCTGTGGAGGGCTCTTGGCGCTGCCAAGCCCCTTGCCGTTGCTGTGGTTTGGCCCTAAAGCAACCGCGAGTTTGTTCACCTGTGGCCTTGCTTCTCCTTCCAGTCTGACAGGAGGGCCCTCGGAGGCAGGTTTGAGTAGGAGAGGACCTGCACTATAAAGGCAACAGACGTCAGGTCTCTGGGGCTCTCATCTTTTGCAATTGTCCTGCTTTTGGTGTTGCTAATGCCACTCCCTGAATTCCCTTCCCAAGCCATGGTCTTCCCTGTTTTTTTTTTTTTTTTTTTTTTTTTTTCTTCTACCTCTGTCAAGCTCTGTGCCTTGGTAGACAAACCCTTCCCGTGCTTCTGTCATGGCTCAGCTGATTTCCAGTTCACAGACACAGAATTAATGAGTTTTTTTCCTTCCATTTTTCAGTCTCCAAGGCCCAGACGTGTTATCAATCACTGTTGTCCTTATCTCCAGGAACCTGGACTCTAGTCTAGGTCCCAGTGACAGGAGCAGCAATTCAGCAGCAGTGCCCCACGGTCCCTGCTGCAGTGCTCCCTTACTCGCTGGGGGGAGAGGCCCAGGGGAGCAGGAAAGCTGTGAGGTCTTAAAATACCTTCTTACTCTGCAGGAAGGAAAACTCTGGTTTCTTCAGCTAGCAAATAATAAAGCACTGTGCTGTAATTGCTCCCTTCTCCCCATTCCACTAGCTACAAATATAAATCGAATTAAACAACCCCCAAAGCATGAGAGCAAGCACTCCAAGTAAACCACATGAAACCAACTGCTTAGATTCATATTTCAAACTGGTTGGGATAGGTTGAGTCCTGTGAGCAACACATATCCACGCAGGCCAGCAGAAATAAACACTGGGAATTAAACAAGTATTTGGGTCATGTCACTGCTAGGGCTGCTATAAATAAAAGCTGGCTAGAAACACTGAAAATGTATTGAAGTAAATGATACATTAATAGCAGTGACGTTGATTAAGCTTTTTTTTATTTTTATTTATTTATTTTTTCCCAGTGCCTAAAGTCCTTTCTCAGTATGCCTTTCTAGGATGAAGATCAAGAGCCCTGTAATTTCACATCTTCTCTATTTATTCACAGGAGGCATAGATTAAGTTGTAGTAGCAAATAATCCGAATGGAAGTTTGCCTACAGCTGCTAAGCAGGAGTTTGGTATGGAGGTCGGTCCTTCCTTTCACTGAGTATAACAACCAAGACCAAAGCCTTAAAATGTATTCAGGGAGGAAACATAAAAGCCATATCATTGCCTTTTACGTGCGTAACATAACCTACATGTTATGATCATTATTTCTACTGTCAGTAATTTTTAACTAGAAAAGGAAGAAGTGGCCATGGCAATGAATGTTCTCGAGATGTGTTGCTCTTGAGGGATGCAGCTGACAGTGGAGATCTCCAGACGGACACGCTTGCCAATCTCTGAACCTATCACCCACCCTGCCAGCAGCCTCTCTGCATGGCTGGGGAGATGCTTTCCAACATGCCATCTTCCCTGCCTCTGAAAAAACAGTGAGAACTCCCATAGCCCGTCAGCCAGTGCTGTTTTGCTTTTATTTCTCCCTGTTGAGGCTCTGCCAAGTCCCCACTTGCACAGCAGCACTGTAAATACTGCTTTGCGGCTGTACTGCTTCGTGTGGTCCTCTGCACCGCTTGGAGTACAGGCTGCGCTGCTGAGGAGTAACAGCCGGGATGAGATCCCTCTCGAGTGCTTGGCCCCACTGTGTGCAGTGAGAAGGCAAAGAAGGGCACAAGCCTACATGCCTAAGCAATTTGGTGTCCTGCTGCCTTCTGTTTTCATTTTAAATCTGAGCCTGAACTGATGAGAAACGAACTTAAACAGTATTAATAAGAAAATGATGAATCCCTTTTGTAAAAATGATCATCTGTGTAGTGCAGAGAAATGGCTAAGCTAAACGTTTGTAATTTAAAAAGAAGGGTGTTAACAAGATTCATTCCAAAACGCTTACACTTCTTAAAAAAAATCTTTTGGCTTTTGCTTGTTATGTCCCCTTGCATGAGTGAAATATTAGCTCTCTAGTCTCAAGTGCTAAAAAAGAAACATTTATTGGTCACTCGATTATCGATTAAGATAAAAAATTATGCTTTTTGTGTCTTGTATTAATGGCATGATGATCTTCACCACCTTCTGCTAATCTTTTTTAAAGGATGTTACAAATGTCATTTTCGTAGCTGAGGCATTGAGTCCCCAGGACACCCAGAAAGGCCTCCTCGGTGTGCAGATTTATTTCCCCTGAGCAGCCAGAAGTATTTCAGCAAGGGAAAGATACTGGAGAGAAATACAGTAGCTATAGACAGTAAAGGCAGATGCTGTAGAGGACAGACTGAGGGCTAGGAAGTTACGGAGATTGTGATGTTTAACGCTCATTGCTAGTTCACAGCTCATGTGCCTTTACTTTCCTGTCCTGATAATATTTTATGTGGGCAAGGTTTGATGAAAACAAACAACAAAATCCATAGAACATCATATATTTTCTCTTCCTTGGGAACAACACACAGAAAATGTGTGAAGTTCACATACAGGTGCTGAATTAACAACCCCGTTTTCATGAAGTACATAGAAAGGATTTATTGGGTGGGTTTCAGACGTAATATAAGCTCTTGCAGAGGCAGAGGGCCAGATTCCCCATTCACCTGTGCAAGTGTGGACAAAATACAACAATTGTAGTTCAGATAGGATGAAGGAAATGCAATTGCCCAGCCTGCCTCGCTGCTAAAACCAGCTTCTCCTCATCTGAAGTGACACAGGCGTAGAAAATAGCCAGTGGAGAGAATGGCTCTGCTGTCCTGATTACCTTTCTGTTTATTCTTCTCTACTGCCCTGCAATCAGCAGGCAATCTGTTTTGTAGCAAACACCATTTGAGGCTGCATTGTCTTTGGGTCACTTCCATTTCATGCTTTAGTACATAACAGTGGAAGCTGCTTGCTTTGGGTGTTCTGGGCATCTGCAGCAGGAGGAGAGAGCTCCAGCAAGATGCTTAAAAATATACTCCAACATTTTCCATGCTGTTCTGCGACAGATGTTTTGTCCAGTCATATTAATCTATCATCTTGAAAATCAGTTCATATTAAAGAAAACGCCTGACCTTAGTTTTCCCCCCACTTTTCCTTACTTCAAATAATTGTTCTAATGCCTTATTGAGGTCAAAGAAGTGAACCAGCAGTAGGCTGCATTAATTTTTCCCCTTTCCATAACTGTATTATCTTTATGTTCCCAGACATACAATATTTTCCAAATCGAAAATTTATTAGAAATCCTTACTACTCAGCTTGCGATTCAATATATTGGGTTTCTTGCAGCTCTGGGATGAACTGCATCTGGTTCCCTTTAATGAGATCACTCAGGGATTTCTTCTTCCCCAGAAGCCATTATTTTAAAGATCCTCAGTTCCATTAACCAGCATGATTTGCCCACATGCACAACGTTGACGTCGCTACTGAAAACCAAGACTGGGGTTTAGTTTGTGGGCTGTAGTCTCCGACCCTGCCATACTCCTTGCCAACTGCATGACAATTCCATTTCTTCTCTCATTAATATCTGGGGCACAAAAAGGATGTATCTGCTAATAAACTTTACTGGTGGCAGTGCTTGGGAAGTGCTTTCAGTACGGAAAAGGGTCAGAACACCACTCAGGGGGCATTGGTTTCCCTTGAGAATAGGAGCAATACGAATTAGATAGTAGTCAGTAATACAGAGTGAAAGGAAGTTCCTGTGGGGATTTGCCAGTAACCAGCCTCCTGGGATACCATGAGACTTCAAGTAAGAGTGGGAAGGGAACACTGACCATGCCAATGCAACATAAATACATCCCGGCTTCAAGTCCGATCTTCTGTCCTGGGCCTTTTAAATGCATGTTCCTTTAGCAAGTAACATCTCAGACAATAACAGGGAGATAAGGTATTCTTTTCCCATGATATGATAAAATTGTGTATCTGTTCGTTTAGTTTATTAATGGCTTGCCAGTGTCTTTCCAATAGAGGATTTTTGCTGTTCCAAACATTTGAAAGACAGAGGGAGAGAAAAGGCTATTGTCTAAGTTTTTGTTTTCTTTAAATGTTATCCCTGAAGGTGCAGGTATTTGTTTGAAAATAATTGCAAATGTCACAACTCTGATTTCAGCTTATGTGTTGCCTGACTTTCAGGGATAAGGGCACTTAAGTTGCTAGTAAACTCCAGCCTAGAAATACTCTGGCCTTTTCAGTTCCTAAAACATAATTCATAAGCAACATTTCCTTCCTAGCCTGCAGCAACAAGGTTTGACATTTATATATTGCTCCACACATATATCACATAATGCTGCCAGAATCTTTATGATTAACTGATGTAATTGACTTCTGAGATAAAACAAAATGTATGTGGGAGAATCCACAGAATAAAACAAAGTTTCAATTTTATTCCACAACCGAAGTAAGGAAAGGAGGAAATAGATCTTTTTTCCTGAGGACAGCCATTCCTTCAGGAAAACAAGCATATGAAAAGGCACTGCATTAATGCTGGTGAGAAGCAAGGGCAAGCCAAATTTATCCCCCACCTAGGCAATGTATCAGATCAATGTATCAGAGAGAATGCAGGAAAATACAGAACAGACAATTCGTCAAGGAAGCCGGAGCAGATAAGTAGTGTTCCCCAAGTTTGCAGTAAGTCTTCTGTCCTCAGAAAGGACTGAATCATACTTTTTTTTTTTTTTTTTTTTGTACTGTCCCTTCATTGCTCAAGTATTAAGCTTCATTCCATGCCACAGCTGTTCAAATACACAGCCTCACAGCTGGATGTATCCTTGTGTCGTTAAAAAAAGAAAGACTTGAAAATATACTTTGGATCACAAAACTTGCACCTGGAATTGCAGAGGAGGATGCCTCATATTCTATTCTTTTACTACCTGATGGTTTGAGTGCATTTTTGTCAGCGTTACTGAGAAAAAAATACCAATTAAAGCACTGAGCAGTTAATTCAGTGGTTAGTTTAGTCACCCACTCCTAAGAAGAAATTATAATTTGCTTTGAAACCACCTGAGCATCTCTGAATCTGCAGATTTCTGCAGTTCAATTCATTCAGAAACATTTTGTGTGGGAATTGCACAAAATGGGGAACAGGAAAGCAACCTTCAGACAGTGCAATGCACGAGAAACCACACAGGTGGGTAGTCACTTGAACATCATGTCCTTGACATTAGGAATATTAGGAATATTTCAAATCTCATTGCAACTATTACAAGAAGAAAAGGCTTTTGTTGGTGTCCTGAAAGCTTTCTATCTTAGCTTGCATCTTTAGCTTTTTACCGCCATGTGTCTGGATAAAAGACTATCAGGATGAATATAATTTTCCATTTGCTTGATGATGAAAGGGTGTCAAATTAATCAGACTGATAGGAAGAAGGCTTTTGTTGATTTATTTATTTTCTACTGGAACGCAGCATGGGTCTGGGAAATTTATCTTCCCAAGGAGGACAAGCCGTGGGAGCCCAGAGGGACGATCAGTGATGCCAGGGTAATTTGTAACTAGGGAGTGGTGTGCTGGGCCTCCTGTGTGGGGAGCTGAGGACGGCTATCTAATCTTCCTTACTGCATATATTGAGAGCTCCTCTTTTTGTTTCATATCGCAGCAACCAGCTGCAAGGAATGACAGGCACTGTGCAAACCCCCAGCTAGTTGGTTTTTCATTGCAGAAGTAAACTTCAGCAATGGGAAATAAATAAGAATACTTCAAGACCTAGAGAAACCTGTTGTTCTTGTGTTAATAAAAGAGAATTGAACGGAGGATGGAATAAGACAGAGAAGATTAAATGACTCCTTATCTCATAGCGCAGTGACATTTTCTTATCCTTCTTAGAATTCGTGGCCAGCTCTAGGAGTTGTGTTAGTAAACTTGTATATTAAAATTCAAACTACTTGCTGAACTTTAAAATATTTTCCCTAACGCCCATTAGATTGAAAAGAAATCTTCATTATTTCTCTATTTGTGAATGGCTTCCTTCTGTCAATGTTATTTTGTGAGTCACCAGTAGCTGATGCATTTCTTTACCTTTTAGAGTGGTTAGAAATACAGAGTGATACATATTATGAAGTAAGTAATAATTTATGACAAGGTGTGCAGTATGCAAAATGTCATATAGTTTGCAGAGATTAATGCATGAGCCAAGTGCAAATACATTAACTTAACCAACTATCTGGAAAGCAGGCTTAATGAAAGAGGGAAATGAATGCAACACAGGAAGAAAAAAGCATTGTGGTGACAGCATATTTTATATAGCATATGCATTTAATATAGGGACCTCTATGAATTAATAGCTCTTCTCTGAGTTCAAGTACACAGATACTCATCTCTGGTAGGGACAGTTGTGTAATTAGAGTGGGCCAGTTATGCCTGGTCATCAAAACCCAGGTGCTGAAGGTTGAGTTTAGCAAAACTTACTCTGTTCCAGGATGCAACACATCAAGGTATAACCTTTCAAAGCATGCTTGTGCAACATTTTAAAGCAAATATCCATGACTCATTCCGCTAACTCCCATTTCTGCAACACAGATTAGTAGAAAAGGTAAGCCAATTCAGTGTCTTCAAATCCACACATTTCTAAAGAATTGCTGCATTTCGACATCGTTGGGAAAGATCTGCTTACACCCTTAGGCACATATGTAAAACCACAACTGCAAAATTTTGAATATGTAGCTGTGGTCCATAATGAAGTCTGCTTCAAAAAACTCTAGGTTCCTTGCTTTCTCTCTATACCTAGAATATTTCCAGTGATAACATCAGAGTTCACGCTGTAAATCTCCTGACCTCCAAGTCAGGTGTTTTCCCTGAAGTCTTCTGTGTTGACACTATTTACCTTACTAGTTCCTATGACTGGTACACTCTAATTTCAACCTTTACAGATACCAGTAAGCTTAGGCTTAATGAAGACCATCAGAACCTCAGAAAAATATCATCAAATGCAGACCTGCCTTCTTACTCTTCTTATAGAGGATCACGCCATTTTCCTCCCTTCCTCAAATGCTACAGCTTGTTAGGCTACAAAAGAAGCCAGTCTGTATTTCAGTATCTTTTCAGATAACGTGGACACAGCACACCCAGGTCTTTATGGGAATACAGGAGAGATATGAAAGAAAATGAGCTTGAAGAAACAGGTTTAGAGAGAAGCATCCATTCTAGCTGATGTCCTTCTTCTGACCTAGAGGCTGTGGCAGTCCCTCCTGTGTGCCCTGCAGGCTCTGCTGGTATGGTTTCTGAACCTCATTACAAATTGCCATGGGTGATAAAGATGACTAGCTATGTATTTACTCCTGCATTGTGGGCTACAGTGTGAAATTTAAGAGGCCCTCAATATATAGAAAGTCCAACTAGATGATTGAATGGGCCTTTCTAGTACCATGAATCTCTGTCTATAGATATATAACCATTAGGAACCTGTTTTCTGTAGACTGCACCATAAAATTTATGGGACTTGGCAGTCCGCAGAGGTAGCTGCCATTCTGTGAGATAGAACAGATGCTGCCTGCTACACTGAAATGCACAATACCTTGTTCTGAAAGTCTTTGTAGTACATATTAATGTAAAATAAATCAAATATATTGAAAACATACCCTAACTTTAGAGGCAAGGACAAATATAACATAATCTTGTTTGAACGACTTCTCTCCATTTGGAATTTGGACCAGAAGTCATAAAACTGTAACCATAGGATGTCCATTAGAAATCAAGATTTCCTCCCATGGTATTTTATCATTACTTAGAGTTTTATTTCCATCATTGCTGTTTAAAGTGAAATCTTATACTTATCCATTCAGATACAGTCCCTCTTGACAGATAATATTCTCAGAGACCCCTTACAGAAAATACTTTTACAATGGCTGTGATAATATTAAGACACTGATAACTTGAATATGTGCAAATAAATATTAAATCTTACTACAGTAATATAGAGATTATCCAGCTTTCAGAAAATCTGAGTTTTAATCTTTCATATACGTGATTTAACAAACAAACAAAATAACACTAATGAATATAAATGTTTCTTATTTTAATTCCTACCTTTAACCGATGATTTACAGAATTGTGAACAACAGGAACTATTTTCCATGTTAGGAGCAGAAGAGTAGCTGTTATATATAGAGAAGAAGCAGCATATTACAGAATGGAAGGTGTCTGTTTTTAGCAAAATATTATTTATTTATTTCGTACTCACTATAAATATGTGTGGTCTGCATTTTAACCAGCTTATGCATGATTCCCTTAAGAGTTTCTTGGTTAATATGGTAAGAGAAGGAAGACATTTTAATTCTTTTTATTATTTAATTCCTGTAAAGCGTTCCCATATAGCATGAATTTGACTTTGAAACCAAATAGGAAAAATCTTTTGTTTATCTATTTATCTATCTATCTATCTATCTATCTATCTATTTATTTTGCATGTAGACATGACTGTAGGATGGTGAGCATTACCATAAGAAAAAATCCATGTGGAAAAAGCCATCTCTTCTGCTCTGTCTTTGCTTCAGGGACTTAGATGACATTGAGAAGGAACAGTAGTAGCTAATGAACTGGCTTTCAGGGATATGAACAAGACCAAAAGTCAGCTTGGCTAGTGTCAAGCAGTAGGTTTAAAGTTTCTAAGCAGCTCATTTCTGGGCCCAAGAATTGGCAAAGTCTCTTCAGTGAAAGTCATGTACCGATTTTTTTACTCATGCATGAATAAAGGAGTCCATGTATCGTACATTCACAGTTGCCACTAAGCTAATGTACTTCAAAAGTTTGTGCACATATTAGAGAAAAAGAGAGGTCATATCCCTCTTAAATATGCTCTGAAGGCTACCTTTTGTCTCAGTTAAAGAAAAAAAAAATCATTAATTGGCTTTTTCTTAACAATGTGTTCTCTCCTGCCTTTTGTACACTAGCTATTGTGATCATATGATCATTATGATTTTATCTAATCATAATTTTCAAGTGTTTTTCACTCCACAAGGGAGAAACTATACTGACAACAGTGTTGTTTGCATCTGGCAATCTGGAGAGATTTGCTGGTTCATTTATTTTCCACACAGTAACCTCATGATATCCATGCTGGCTGATATAATAGTTCTCAAAAGAAAATTGTTAAAAAACAAACAGATTTTAACTTTAACTAGAGCCTGTTTACCTCATTATTTCTTTTTGTGTCCTCCTTGGAATAACTCTTTAACTGGTTTTAAACTCTTTTCACTGATTATTTAGGAATATATAAGACCTGGATATTTAGGATATATAAGACCATTCAGGAACTGACTTCTGACTCACACTGGGGTTAATACTAGAAAAATATGTAAAGAGAATTAAGCCATATATATTTAATGAATGAAAATCCTTAAGATATATTTTATTAATGTATGTCTATTGATATTCTGTTCCTCATTCCATTTTGTCAAACAAACTTGGTACTCTGAATCCTTTCACATTTAATCATGCTGCATTGTTGTGCTCTCTGTGCTTTTTGTTGAGGTTTGCCTCGAAGACTCCCCCGGAACAAGGTTCATTCCCCCTAGGGACAGCCTGTCTCGCTCCCAGCCACTGCAGTGGAACCACTTGGTCCTCTTGAGGAGGGTCAAGAGCACTCAGGCAAGGTTGCTAAAAGGTCCCCATGCTATTTTGCTTGCATGGTTTCCAATTTTTCTAGTGGCTTACAAACATGTGAAGGTTTCATAGTCAGCCCCAGTGGATGGGCTGTTCCCTTTGCTCTCCCTTGACACCCAGTGCCAGATGAGCTCCCCAGTGTGCTCTGGGGACAGAGGCCCACCCTGGTCAGGGGCTGCTGTCGTAGCGTGGCTACACAGAAGTACAAATGAGCCAAGTGAGTATGAGCATCTGCATTCATGAAATAAGACGGAGTTTACGAGGTGCAATTTGAAGACCAATTAGGCTTTTCTAATCAGTAAGTTTGAAAAAGATCAGCCTGTGTTTTTGGTTATACAGTTACATGGATTTTGTATCCATTTCCTTCTTGTGCATTGTGAAAATGGATGTCAGTCATAGAGGTGAGGTTAACAATGACCAAAAGTGCTGGTTTCCTTTATCTTCTATTCACTAAATGTACTGTGATTTTTCCTAGATTAATTGACCAATAAATGACACAGCTGTATGAATTGTGTTAATTTTCTGATGTGCAACATTTAGATCTAATTATACCTATCCACATCCACTAAACTTGGATCAGCATCCACAATGGCATCTTTGCCCAGTAAGCCTGCAGACTATCCCACAGTTTGTAGAATCATAGAATGGCTCGGGTTGGAAGGGACCTTAAAGACCATCTAACTCCAAGCCCCATGCCATAGGCAGGGAAGCCAACCACTAGACCAGGTTGGCCAAGGCCTCATCCAGCCTGGCCTTATAGCTCATTTGAATTCTGATGTGTAATTATCCTCCATTTCTTTCTGTTTCTTGAGGAATGATAGTGAAAAATGCTGGAAGAAAACTTTGTTTCATGAACTTTTATTTCAATTATCTCTATTTTGTCTGCTAAGAAAAGGGCAAACCAAATATTTTATTACTTGATGAATTCCCTTCATTTTCCTTAGAATTAATATTTGAGAGAGAAGTGTATAGCTCAGTCCCCTTTGTTTCTGTTCAAACATATCGAGAGTGCCAACACAGTGTGTATTCCTTCTACTTAGCTCATAAGTTTTGTTTCATGTCATTTATCTTATAGCCAGAAATTGAATCATAATGCATTATTTTGAATAGTTCTGGGATTGATTTTGAAGGGATTGTAATATCCTATAAAGTAGGATCTGCATAAAAAGGAAATTTTATGAATGACATTCACTGTTTTTATTGCTTTTTTTTTTTTTTTTTTTTTTTTTTCCATCTCTCTCATATTGTCAGTCGATAGTTCTGCTGACATGGCAAGAGGAAGCAAATCTGCTGATCGAGCAAGCCAAGGCTTGGTTTCCCAAAATGAAGTTAGGGGCTCTCAGGACTGCCTGACTGGGACATTGTGTTCCTGGCTGGTATAGTTCTTGACAGGAGAAGTTGAAGATGGAGACAACCTTGCAAACTAAGGAATGGCCTCCAAAAATGTGCAATTAGTTGTGACTGTGATTAAGAACCAATGTACATAAATACCTGAAGGGAGGGTGCAAAGAGGATGGAGACAGGCTCTTTTCATTGGTGTCCAGCACAAGAGTCAATGGGCACATTCTGAAAGATGGGAGGATCCATCTGAATATCAGGAAGGATTTTACTGTGAGGGTGACCAAGCACTGGCCCAGGTTCCCTGAGAGGTTGTGGAGTCTTCATCCTTGGTGAGGAGCAACATCAGGAAAACAAAAGAAAAGCAGATGATAATTATTAATTGGCAGAGCAAAGCTCAAATATACTGTTGAGGTGAAAGACTCCCCTTGAACAAACTAATGAAGTATGTCACACCTCTGTGGAAGTTCATTGTTGCTGCAAATGCACCGTTCCTGGTACTCCTTGCTCGTGTAAGTGAACTCTGGTGGGTCTCCACCCTGTGCTTGTGTTTGCAGTGTGAATGCAAAGCCTGCCTTGGGAGTTTCACCACAGAGGAAACCTATCACTTGCAGATGCCGTTAGAAACTTTATGAGAGGTATAACAGCACTTTGTCCTATACCCGCCACAGTATTAGCAAAAATGAGAGAAGATAGGGCTTGGTAACTTAGGCAACACCGAAATTGCAATCTTGTGGAGCTGTAGGTAGGGACCAATCTCCTAAAGTGAATGCATGGGAAAGGGGAAATTCTGGGTACAGCTTGCCCTGGTCTGTTACTTTAGAACAAGAGGACTGCAGTAAGACAGGCGAGACTTGGCTAGCAAGAGTGATTCTCATGCAGCCGTGCTTCTTAGCCGTTAATACCAGTTTGAGCATTACAGCTCAGACAAATATGAGATGCTTGGTCTTTTATTGAGTATCCATTTATCCTGACATCTGGAGAGTCAAGTGAGTTGTTTAGGTCAGGAAGAACTTTGTATGGAGATGTACATACAAGGCCGTTAATACCCTTTCAGAAGCTGCACATCAGTATACCCTGGTGTGTTAATGTTTTTGATTCATTCAAAGGCTCTCAAGGGCACATGTTGAAACATATGAACTCAACAGGCAGTGAAGCAGTGAATCTGAAATGATGAGATGCAGTGAATGTTAGACAGTAAACGTGTCTGGTTTCTAGTTTCCTGGATAATCACAGCCTGGAACAGTGCTGCTGCAATATCTTAAACCGTTCTGCAGGCTGAAAGCAGAGCTTGTGAAGCACAGACAGTCATATTTAAAGGGGCTTCTGATATCTGTCATTTTTTATAGCAAAGACGTGAAGGCATTTTAACACAGTGAACCCCATATGCCACCTTAAAATGAAGAAGGCAATAATAAATAAATAATCCAACAATAGTTTCCCACATAGGGAGGTGCCTGTAAAATGATAAATTCACCATTAGTTTATTACTCTTTGTGAGTCTTGCAAAATGAGCTGCTGAACACGGGACTATTTCTATTATTCACCCTTGCAAAAAACAAGGGCATGTGAGCAATGCATTGAGACTGTGCACAGAACCAGCAGAATTCATTCATCCAATACTTTCATTTCAGAAGGCCATGCGTTTTTATTGCCAAGTTAATGCATTAGCTTTCCATAATGCATATGGAAGAGAATGTGTTGAGGAACACAATAGTATTTTAAAATACAGTTAGCAGATCTGTATTAATAATAGGCTCATATCCCAAGGCAGATTTACTCTGTTTAATTTTGTCTGTTGCAAAGGAGAGGTTAAATCTAGATACATTATTAAGCAGATAAAGCAACTTTTTATACAGCGCTTAGAAGAGCAACATCAGTTCCTGGGAGATTTGTCATACTGCATAGGAAAACCGCATGTTTATCAAGCAGCTCCTGGAGCAGCATTATTAGCTTGAGCTGGGCTTTTTTACTTTTTTTTTTTTTTTTTTTTTTTTTTTTTAGTAATAGATCTGCATAGGAAGACAGCATTCAATCATTCCAAAATGAATCAATCAATTTATTTTTTGCCCAATATTTGCATTTTTTTTTCATTTTTTTTTTTTTCAAGGGGGTAAAGAAAAGAGGGAGAAGGGAGAAAGCCAGCTGGAGCCTGCTCATGTTGGAGGACAGTCCTGTGGCCCCGTGGTGGCTCCTGAGCTGAGCTCCTACCTGGAGCAAAGCTCCTACCTGGAGACTGGGCACTGCCCCCTCTGCCCCACGCTGCACCCACAGTAGGGTCAAGCCAAAGCCTTTGGCAGGAGGAGAAGGAAGCAGTCTAATGCCCAGCCTCAAGGCAGCATCACTAACAAAGATGCTATGCCTGATTTGAAACAGTGAAGTTGAAGGAGATTAGGTCTTTCCTGTGCTATCACGTTAAATTAATACATACAGCTAGCTAAAACAAACTTGGTGGCAGAAAGCAGGGAGCTGTCGCCAGGCCAAAGTCTTGGGAGCTGGAAGCAGAAGCAGCAATTTGGATGGCTTCTAAAAGGTCAGGATCTTCCTCCCCATATGTGTTGTGACTGCCTGGGTAATAAGCTCTGTAATACCCAGCTTTGCTGTGCAGTCTTCTCAAGTGCAGTAGATAGTTGGAGCAATTTTGGGAAAGAGAGGTGTAATGCTGTTTCAACTTACTTGTTCCCCAGATAACAGCAGTAGTTTGTTGATCTTTCCCATAGCAAAGTTCCCTTTTATCCTTTTTGTTTCTGAGCTGAGCTTCTCTATAAGCTCTTAAGAGACCAAATTTGCTGCCTACAAGCAGGACTATTTAGTCTGTGCGCACAAAGCATTTCCCACCTTCACACTGGCACTCAGACACAGAGATCTCAAAGAGACAGCTTTAGTCTAGCCTGTCCTCCTCCTCTTATCTCTTTCAAGCTTTTTAATTATTCCTCACCAGACAGACAGAAGCTATTCTATATTTCTGTGTTTCCATGAAGCTGAAAGATGAATGTTAGCAGTGGCTTCATAAAATTCACATCAGATTGTTGTTATGTTTTATTTGTCAGAGTTGCTTAGCTTGTGACATCCACAGGGCTCAGAATATATTACAGTCTTCCCTGGGAGTGCAAGAGAGGCTTTTGCCGAAATTCAGAGCCTCCTGTCTCCCCAGCCTGCACAGCCAACTCGTCTTTCGTGCTGAAAGAGATGAAGACATATCAAAGGGGTGAACTGATGCCCTACAAATTTACAAGGTCTGGGGTCAAAGATAAAACAGTATCAGGAGGCATACAGTTGTACATAAACAAACTATTGGCCTTGCCTTTCAGTGTACACTGAGCTGTGCACTGTGAGAAAGAGTAAAAAAATCCAACAGATTTCCAATGAAGCTACTACACTGTTTCATAAAACATATACTGGTGACAACTTCTATACTATGCACTGATATGCATAGCAAAAACACCTACCACCAAAAAGAGCAATTCTGAAATATACTCTGCCTTTCATGAATAGACTTCATTTTTAATGAAGAATATGTGTGTTTTTTTATGGCAACATTTCAATCTTTATGATACGAAGGGTAAGACCCTGAACTTGAGAGCTGCAGTAGGAGGTATCAGGGATGAGTTCCCTGTGAAGAATGTGACTTTGTGTGCATCTATATTTACATGGTTTGCTAGACCTTTGAAAGGCTTTTTACTGTGATAGCATTCTGCTCTTCTTTATATACATATTGAGTACTGAGTAAGGAAGATTTTCAAATTGCCTTGTCATTTTAGAAAGGCATGTCATTTGGCCTTCCTGCAAGAGGCTTCTTGTCATACAGTGTTGCAAAGTTATGGCTTTATTATATTTTATTCCTCTCTCCCTATAAGCCAGTTTAATCAGACACAAAACACAGAAGGATTTACCTCACTTCTGCCTCATTTTATTACCGTGCTGTTAGCAGGTAGTTTACAATAGTGTCACTGGCCCTTATTTCTGCTCCATGTAGCCTGTGTTATTCATGTACTGTGTCTTATTAATTAATTAATGTAAGGCCCTTTTGATGTTTAGTATGGCTAAGCTTCTCTGCTAGATTTCTAGTAATCCGAAGAAGAAAAAATTACATGGAGCCTTTAAGTACCCCTCTACCTCTGAAAAAATGAGGGAAACGTAGGATACATGGAAGGCCTACCAAACCCAGGTTGCTATAAAACTGAAAATTTCATTTCTACAGTCCTCAGGGACAAACTGCAAGGAGTAAATCCCATGACAGTATCTATTTAATGGTGTGTATTTCAAAAGCTGTAGGACTGAAGTGAGAGAGAGAGAGGCGCTCAGTGTGTGTGAGGTGAGCGTGGAGAAATAGGAAGGACTTGGTAGCATTACATTAAATGACAGAAACATCCAATATTAACTGCTCTGCAGTAGAGCTATTCAGAAGTTGTATTTCACAGTCCTGAACTCAGAAATGAATGGCTTATAGCGAAAAACAAGACTGGATAGCAACTTACAGCATGTATGTCAACGCTGCGTAGACAAACTTCATGCAAGATTTGTTTGGTGTGTGTGTGTAGGTTGATGTTTTATAGGGACAAGGAGAAGTTTTCACAGAGCCAGGGGTATAAAATGGATTCTGCAAACTGTTTAGGTGAGCAGCTCTCCATCATGCAGGGAGTCTCCTCAGGGGACCCTTCAGGCTTAGCACACACCATAAGCGCAGTGAGATTTGCTGCCCTTAGACTGAGGAGCTGGGCATGGAGAGCAGGGGCAGGTGCTGAGGCAGCAAGTGCAGCCTGGCGAGGGTAGTGCTGTCAGCCCTGCCTATGACCCACAGCAGTGGCCCAGCCCTCGGAGAAGCAGCAGGCAGCTTGGCTTTCCAAGATGACAGTAAGCTGGAGAAAAATGCCAGCCCCCCTGCTTTGCTGGCCATGCAGGTGAGCACTGCAGAGAGCTGTCGCCTTTGCTGCATCCCGTGATTTAGTTACACGGTTATTAAGATAGAAGGAAATAATTTACAGGTAGGAAAAAAGAAGTAACAAAAAATATGGGAGCACAACTTTTTTTCATTTCTAAATTTTAAGAACTAGCTTGGCCAGAAGGACCAGTCATTTTTAACACTGAAGGAATGACACTGTAAGGCTAAAAGGATTTAGAAATGGAGATGCGGGGAAGGAGAGAAATACATTACACCAGGGATGTTAAACCATTAGCAAGAAGGATTTTTCTGGTTATTCTAGTCAGAGAGTGTCTCTGCCAAATCCAGCACAAGAAATTCTGGTAATTAATCCACAGAGACACTTATACCTCTAATCAGATTTGAGATACCTGTGTTCTTGGCACAGGTAATGTTTCCTCATTACTTAAGACTGGTATAAATTGGCATTTGGCTGAAGCTAGCACCTGCACTGAACACGTGAACCTTTCCTTGTCAGTAAACTACCTCAGACTTGTTTGATAAGAGAAGTGGAGGGGAAGATATATGAAAGCCGTAGATCCCACTCCTAAGAGCAGATGGCATTGCAGACAATATTCTACCCTCTTTCCCCAGAAACTGCAACCCCAAACAATTGCTGAGTCCAACTCTAATCACACAGTTATTGGGCCACCTAACTGCCTAATGGAAATAAATGCTGATTTGAGCTCTGATTATGATGGGAACCTTCACCTCGCTATCAGAGGTGTGCTTACAGCACCATGGCTGTATTAATGAGAGTGGGAAACTGTCCCCTGGTCATGCAGTGTGCTGCAGGGAAGACACTTCCCTAGGCAAAGGAGAGTCTGCAGCAGACCCAGGAATTTAACCTGTTCCCTTGAGCCAGTCTTTTTAGGAATAGTTCATCCTTTTTCATCCTGTTGAGGGACAATGCAAAGACAGCAGCTGGGATTCATCACACCTCACTTAGACAACTTAAGCGCCTTAAGTTAGGGATATAGTAGTTATAGGCATCTTTTACAGTCAATGGCAAACTCTGTCTGACACCACCAGAGATGCCTCACTTCTTTTTGTTGACTAAAAGGAAGCTTATCTTTTGTCAGGTGACTGAAGCTGGAGTGGGTGAAAATGCGTCTACTCTGGCTGTGAAAGGTGGTACTATTAGTATATCCTTTCTAAATCTCAAGGCACTTTTCAAGTTAGTGGCTTTGCTCTGTACTGCCTATATCTGTAAGTACTGGAAGATCGATATGCTTTTAAACAAAAGTTTCAGAGTTCAGCAGCTGCTAGGGATTATCAGAAGGCAAGCAAAATAATGTCCTTAAACACTGGCAACTAGCAGGACCTTGAATGTGGACCACTACATCCAGTGACCTCTTTGTTTTATTTGTGCCAAATAATCCGTATACAATGATCCTGATAGCCACTGGAGATTCCTTTAGGGAGCTGTAGTAAGCGAGAACAGCTATAGTAAAGCATAGCTGCCTTCTGAGCAGTGATTTTGTCCAGTGATCTCAAATAAGTACCGAGACTAATCCTTTCTAAGGAAATATTTCAGTCTGATGCTTTAAATAATATTTTCATGTTTTTTTTTTTTTTTTTTTTTTTTTTTTTTTTTTATTGATAATGTGTTCTGGCAAAGTGGAATTGTGAAATTAAAAGAACACTAGACTCAGCCAATCATTTCAGTTTATATCAGCCTTTATAATTTGCAAGGCACTAAAAATAGACTGAAAAACAAAACAAAAGAAAACATATCTCCCCATATACTTAACACTTAGAGCTGAAAATAGATTATTGTTGCAAGGCATATTTAATACTGTCATTTGTTCACTCTCAGAAGCGAAGGAAGAAGCAGAAGTTTTATTACTCTCAAGAGCTAGGGTGATTAGTGAAATAAAATAAGAAAAAAAAAAGGATTATGATATCTCTATGATTAAATTCCTCTTAGGTCATATTCATTTGGATGGAATTTTGGATCCTTATCCAGGCCTCTGTAATAAACAAGTTTTTTAAAGCACAAATATCCCCAATATTATCATCACAAATATCAGTACAGTATTCATACCTAAAATGTCTGACATTTTGAGTAGAACAATTTCTTATTTTCACATGTAAAAGAGGAATCTCTAGTGATTAGTGGAAGTAAAAAGATTTCTCATTAAATTTATGTTAACCAATCTGGGAACCAAAGGCCACCATGTGACCTTGACGACTGACTGCATGGTGTGAATTATGTGCTAAAAATCATCAGTGTGCTGAAACAACAACTTGGTCTCAACGAGTCATAAAGGAATGTGTATTGCTGATTGATCGTCAGTTCTCGTCTTCACAGGAAAACATTCATCAAGCAAGAGGGCCAGATGAGGGGTCCAGATTAGAAAGTGTGTGGAAATGATTGCTTTCATGAATTAGAGAGAGTGAACCTCTGGATTTCTGCAATAGGTTTTTAAAACAGGGGTGACACAGTCCTGTAATATGAAGTTTCCTGTAGTCACAAAAAAGTGCTTTCCTTTCTTGAATGCAGACAGATTTTGAAGCAGAAGCTGCAGTATTACCGAGTGATTTACATATAAATTAATGCATATTAGACCATATGAATCATTCACTCCTTCAGGGGAATGATCACCATCCAGTTGGTCTGATCACCTAAGCCAAGTGAATATATAACGTTAATTGTGGTACGCGCTCCCTACATATCCATCATAATCAGCAGTTTCAAGCCATTAGGCTCCTGTTAATGGGGCTTATGTTTTAGTTCTACTGGAAATAGGCCTCAGTAAGAAAGCCCAGTGCCGCACCTCGTTTCTAGGTCTTTGGTGAGACCGAGTGATGTTGGAGCCAGTGGTGATACTTCAGACAGTGCAGACACGGCCTGACACGCAGGAGCGCCAGGGAAATCTGGACTTGCAGACCTTCCTTACAGACACCGGGACAAGGTAGTGACACTGGGTGCCCTTCTCACACCATGCCAGGAACTGTCACCACTTCCAGCCTCTTCTTTAGCACCTACCGCCTCTAATTTCTGCTAAAGAAACTGCTTAATTAGTGCCTCGGCACCAGGAGTTTAATTCCTCTGCCACGTCTCTTTCTCTGAAGTGGACATGCTTAGGTTAAGGAGTGAAGGTGTTTTGAGAAAACAGAAATTGCCTGGTACTGGGGCTGTGAGCCTGACAATTCCCATATTCCCTCAGCTCCCTCTGGGAGCTCCATGTTGGTTTCTATCATAGAAGACAGTATTTCAGAATTAAAAAACAAACCAACCAACCAAACCAGCCCCGATCAATCTTGACTAATTTTCTACAGCAGACGCAAAGTGAAAAATGCATAGAATTAAGGAAGGAGCTTTTCTTTCTTTTTTTCTCTATCTCTGGAGTCAAGTTAAAATGGAATACAGTCATTAAAAGGTTATCTAGTGTAACAACCTAGCCAGTAAAAGGCAGCAGCAGAAGGCTATATTCCTCTGTGAATTGTTTTATGAAGTATCTCATGGCTGACAATCAGTGAACTAAATCCTTCGACAAGGAGAGATTTACAAGGACTTGTCTGCAGAGACTAAGTGTTTCTACAGACTTCAGGCAGCCCTGGGACCAGGGATTAGCAGAACTGCACATAAATACAGCTTACAGCTACGGAATGCCACAACTGGGAGCCTTCAATAGGAAACTATGTGTAAACATGCCTATGGAAACAGGCTTCACATACTGATCATGAAATGTACAGGTTTTGTCTTGGACTTTGAAAAGTGCTTTCCTTCATTAACTCAGACTAAGTGATTTATGCCCCTAGAATTCTGCAATCAGACATCTTTTTGTTCACGGCTATTTCAAAGTCTCCCACTCCTGTCTGGATTAAGACTGTCATTCTCCACCTAGCGCTATCTTCTTAAGGGGCTGCTTGTTTTCATTTTTATTTTTTTTATTTTTTCTTTGATGAGTGATGAGCATTAGAAGATGGATCAGATAGAGTTTAAATATCTCAAGCTGTTGAATATTGAACACTTGAGGAATCCTTAATTAAGCAGCAGCATGCAGCAGGCGGTCAGGTTCCAAGCGGCTATCGCCTGCCTGGGGTGGTACCACACTGGAAAAGCCTGCCTGATTACCTTTATTAGACACCTCAGAGGGGTAGTAATCAACAACTGCAGAAATTTACTGCCTAAAAAGCACATTGTTATCAATGAAATGAATGTAAATTGTCACAACACTGCACTTAATGGGCATTACTGCCACACACAAAACAGTACTGGCAAATGATTTTGCATCCCATTTGTATTCAGATAATATTAAAGCTGCTACATATTAGTGACTTTAAACAGGATTCAGCTGGGTAAAAAAAAAAAATAGAGTAAAAATTGCTGCTACCTGTGTGGTGCTGGGAAATCTGTGGCTAGCATCCTTTGAGGAATGAAACTGGTGAATCTTAAGGCTGGCCTTCAGAGAGTAGGGGTACATCCACCCTGTGAAAATGTGTTCTTATTGCTTGATTGTGCTTTGACATTAACTGCCAAAACTGCAGACACTGTGACTTTGGTGTGGCTACGCATATCATTATAACATGAAATTTGTTCAAGAATCACCATGTCAGAGCAGCGTGGTGTTTGGGATGTGCTATACTGCTGAAAGCACTGAATTTCATTCATGAACATAAATTACCAGACCCCAGCAATTAACGGTCAGTTTAGCCATCTCATCCTTTGTCACATGTTGGGGTTTTTAACCCCATGTGCTCAACAAGGGCCAGGTTACTTTCCACATAACTAAATCTTCAGTAGAAGCAAGGAAAGATGCACACCGGTGTATGTCAGCTGCTGATTAAACATTTTTCTGCATCAAAATCTTAAATTGCCTCTTTCTTCTTTCAGCTGTATACAGGATCCATTTTCACGTCTTGCCCTAAGCTGCTGGGCATGCTCTGCCTGTGCACTGTAAACCAGTACGTGTACCTCATGGATGATTGCTGGGCACAGCAATCGTTCCATTTACTTATTCCTGTCTTTCCAGAGTACATTAGTATGCTGGCAAATGTACTATTCCAGCCCCCTGAGCAGCTTCAAGGACCTAGCATCTCTTTTAAAATCTCTGACAGAAAATACATCCTTTCTCCCCCCACAAAGGAGAATAATTTCCCAAGCCATCCAGTCAGAGCACAGGGCCAGTGATGGGTTTCCTAACTATTAAAATGCCATGACTTTGAAGCCCACTCTCTCTTCACCCTTGTGGGCCAGAAAGTAGAATTTTTATCCTTTTTTAAAGGGGAGAATTGCAACTTTGCTAGCTGTTGCTTCTAAACTCTGGAATGAGTAGAAACAACAAATGCAGTGTCATGACACTGATATGGTTAAAAGAGGATTTTGAGAAAGGATGTTGTGACATGCTGAGCCCTGTGCCGTTTGAGTCAAAATTACTGAAACATCCAGCCTCACCAGACGGGCTAGAAAAATTCTCATATAACTACTTAAAACTATCTGAAATGTTCCTGAAACAGTCTTTTTCTAACAGACAATGGATGAAAATGGTGTACATTTGTATAACTACAATTTCAGACCTGTGCCAAAACCTCTTTGTGTCATACTTCACCAACATGGGTTAGCAAAATACTCTAGAATCCTTAAGGATTATATGCATTAAATCTGCGAACGATATTATTGTTTATTAGCATATTTAAGACATTATTTACCACAGAAATCATTGCTACTATTGATACTTGCTATTTCATATACACTATGCTTCCTAAGAGTTTAATATCAACTCATTTATGCAAGTGAAACAGACAAAAGAAAAGGCAGTAACTTGGAAACCAGGAGACATTCTTTAAAAATGTCTTCAAATTATACTGCTATTTTTTAACATCTGCCTTTGGCAGCCTTTCCTCCCTCAGCACAATTACTAGTCAAGACATTATTATTATTGCGTATGTGATGAGGATGTAGGATACTCTTTCAAAGGCTTTATTTAAAAGAAATAAAATCTGTAAGCACTCTCATTCCCAACAGCACAGTGGAAACATTTTATAGGAACAAAGCAAAAAATTCTAGGGACCAGATTATGAAACAACAGTAGTTCAAGTTCATACTCATTCTCATTAAACCGTTTCATCTTTGCTCTCTGTACAATTTATTTCTTGAATTATACAGAAAATGTTTGAGTCCCTGAAGTGGACCAGCTTCTAGCATTCAAAAGTGATTACATAGAGAGATTGACAGTAAAAATAGTGGATAGCTTGTAAATAGTAAAAAAGTGGATAGCTTGAGTGACACCAAGTTACTACAGCAAGTACTGCACCACCAGCTTGCCTGCTGCTCAGACAGATTTTTACTTCAGTTCTCAGATTCCTTCAATTGTATTGTTGTCTTAAGGAAAAAATATATTGAATAACTATAACAATTAACAGAAGCACTTTCATTATGAGTTGCACGTAGTGTGCTCAAGGCATAAGGACACTCAATCCTGATTTCTCCTGATACTATGAAAATATCTTTATACTGTAAGATAACATGTAAAGTGCCCATGTATTCTTCATCTTTTGGGCTTGAAATAAGAGCCTTGCACTGACAGAGTGAAATTTTCAAAGCATTTAAAGGTGAAGCCTAATGTCATTTCCAAAAATGAACTTTCAATATTTAAGCCCTAAGGGAACAGAAGCATCCTGGAACTTTGCTCTCAGACCCACCACCAGGAGCTTGGTGTCCCAAGTGACATAAAGTGGCACTGATGGTCCTGAAGTCCAAGGCAGTAGTCCGTAGGCCTGCTCGCTGACTCCTTAGATACCTGGAGTTCACAGGAATATGAGCTTTTGCCAGGACCGTGTCCTGGGAGACCTGTCTCCATCCCAGGGGTTACCTGTACCTTTTCCCTTCTCATCTTGAGGAGGACCAAACGTGTGAGCAGTGTATGTGGAGCACTGTGTTGCTTCGGCTGCACTGCCCGAGCCTTTTCTGGCTTGTTCAGACATCCCTACATCAGTAAGGCACTGGAAACTGAGATAAGTTGCACAAGCCACCATCTAAAAGCAAACAAGCCTGTAGTAACCAAGAGGCGTGACTTAGAGGGAATGATTTGACATTTGTGAGTTGGTTGATGATGGACTAGGGGTGAGCCCTGAAGCACAGGCATTTCAGAGAAGTAGCAAAATCTTTGTACCCTTGAGGGATAATATCACTAAGAGGTAGAAAGCCTTTAATAGAAGAGAATAATGAATATAGTTCTATTCTATTTTATCACTTACAGCAACTGGTGTTGTTGACATGTAAGAAGTGAGAATTTCTCTTTTTATGCCATTAAAGAGTCACTACAAAAATGTGAATCCAGTAGTTCTGAAGCAGATCTTTCACTCTGGATGCAAAGTATTACTGCAGCTTTCTCCAACAGATAAAGATTTTAGATTCTCTTTAGATTCAGCAATTTAACAAAAAAACTTGCTTTCATGTAACAGTAATTTGTTTACTTACAAGGTACTTAGATTTTAAATATTTTTGTACTATGAACATACACTCTTATCCTCAAAGCATCCAAATCAACTTTTTTTTTTTTTTTTTTTTTTTTTTTGTCTTTTTTATTTATGAAATGAGTTTTTGATTCAGATAAGATTGTGGAAAAATGCCCTTGGACTCTCTGTCAAGGCCACTCATTGGCTGCTTATCCCACTGAAGTCAGTGGGAGTTTTCTCACAGACTTCAGTCAGGGGATTAGATCTGCCCTGCCTGGCTCAATTAATGGTAGTGAAGATAGTGCTATGAAAGCAGAATGTCTTGACACTGATTCTGATTGCTCATTGTCAGTTTTGTCGGTCAGTCCGGGGGGAAGTCATGAAAAAATGTAGGAGGCTGAATACAAAGGGAGCACCAACTCACTCAAAACACATCTGAAAGAAAGATTACAAGAAGAAACCTGATTTTAGGAGGAAATGGAAATAAATACAACATTTTAAAAGAAGCCAAAAGAGAATATCTGTGCCCTCCTTTCTCATACAATTTGCAGGTACTTGGGCGGGTTGAGGCAGGAGTGGGGGATGTATTGCTTGAGTAACTGGAAGTGAGGAGGTGGCCAAAGCTGTGTGAGCAGACGAGGGTTTGGAGAGCACTGTGGATGGGGGACACATTTACAGGAACTCTTGTGGCCTGGTGCCAAACTTTGAGTTGAGACAGCTCCTTCCTGGAAAGGCAGCCACGTGCTGAAGGAGCTCCCTCAGCTGGGTTCTGGAGGGCCAGGCGAACACTGCTCCCAGAAACATTTGGACAATTTCAATTACAGACACTTGCATCAGCCTGGCTTAGGTGATCGCCATTCCAGCCTCAAGAGGACCTACAGGCTACCCTGCAGCTAGAAAGAGATTTTTAAAATCTAGGTCTCATTGGTGAAATAGCATCTAAATTGACAGGGAGAGGCAGAGGGCATTGACATACTTAAGTTAGTTTTGTGATACCCTGTGAATTGAAGATATCACCCAGAAAGCTTTGTAAACTCTCAAAGATTGCCTATTCCTAATTATTTATTATCTTTGCTATTACAGATTTTTTCTGTCTTACATTTAGGACATTGCTTCTTTTGCAGCCATCTTGTGATAACATTAATAATCCCCTTCTTTCATTTGTATTATCTCTTTGGAAATATTTATAGACTATGCTCATGTTCTCCTGAGTCCTTCTTTTTGCAGAGAGAATTAATTTTGTTTCCTCAATCACTCCCTCTCCTATGTGTTAGCCTATAATCCTTCCAAAGTGTCATTTTCTTGCTCTTCTTTGCATTGTCTTTACTTCAACAGTATCATTTTTAATCACAGACAATAGAACTACATAGTGCTTCTTAAATATAATTGAATCCATGCCACCTGCTCTTTTAGCTCCTTGACTGAACCAAATGTAAGGTCAGGATCTTACTTTCAACTTTCTTGTTGTGCAAGAACTCCCATTTGCAGACAAGAGACTGTATAACACCCTGAAATTATTCAGTAGACATATGTGAAAATACAAGAGAAATATCTGTCTCTTTACAGACCTACAGAAGGCCCGCAATTCAAAATGACCAAAAATAATTAATATCCACGAACAATCTTGGACAGACAGGAAAATAGATGCGGTGCAATCTCCTTATCAACAGTAACAGCACTAATTAAAGTAACAATATACAGAATTATGTGCATTCCTGATACATTTCTATGGCTGTATTCAGAAGTGAACTGAAGGAGACAGATCATACTGATACAAGGTTTTCATATTTCCAGCTTTATATATACATATATATATATAAGATGTCATCCAAAAAACTCAAGGTGTCTTGTGCAATCCTGGCTCCAAGAGTACCCCTTACCATCTCTTTGTACACTATGCATGGCCACATGGCACCAGCAGCTCCCTCAGCCCACTTTCAGCTCTCTCAGCACAGAAAGAAGCAGCAGTTGGACCCTCCTGCCCCCCACCCCATGAGGTGGGGTATGTGTCTGTAAGGAGACTGAGACTGGCCTTCTTTGGCAGTAGAAGGATCATGTGTCCCTCATTTGATAGGATGAGGTCTACCTGTGTACAGCAAGATAGGATGATTTTTGGGGGATGTGGTGAATGCAGCCATGCTTCATTTGAAGTGTTGAACTGTACTCTTAGGTTATATTAATCTAAAAATAGTATGGAGGAGAGATTTTCAGCAACACAGCCTTAACGTTCCCAACAGATGAACACAAAGGGGCAGAAGTAATGATTTCTAATCCTTTTTCTTTCTTTCTTTCTTTCTTTTTTCTTTTAATTTCAAATGGATAAAAATGGAGCCAGAGACAGGTAACATCAATGCTTTTACTGAGTATTTTTCAAGCCATATGGGAACAACCCATGAGGAGGATTTCATCTGTTAATTGTCCTTTAATACTTGGTAGGTGTCCAGCTATTGTCCTGTAATTTAACACCTAGGCCAGCACTTTAAGTTTCATTCAGATAGATGTTCTTTATAGGAGTACCATTTCAGTTTAGATTAGAAAAATTAAGACTGCAATCTGTTCTTGTGATTCATATATCTATTCATTTGTTCCTGAATAGTACCACATCTACCAGCCTCATTAACCATAATAGACCTTTAAGCTCCCGGTGGGTTATAGGTTTCTAAAGTGTTACAAAGTAATTCATGTCACTATAATTTAAACATGATGTTGTTGTTATTACTGAATTTATTTTATGAAGTTTTCTGCCGTACTGGATATATGCAGAAATACTTGGTTGTATATTGCACTTGGCTGCAATTGTAACAAAAATCTGGGTAATTACAGATGATGAATGGTGGATACTGAGCTCTTGATTGTCTAAAAGAACCTTCTGCCCTAGCACACCTCATCCTGAAAGTGCTCCAGTGTAATACTAATGAAGAATATTACATACCTGGCTCTGAAAATAAGCCCAAATTGTGATCATTATGTGTGAAGATACTCATATTCACTGTCAGGAACTTTGTCAATGAACCTTTTTGATATGATCAAATGATACCAGCATCCTAAGGCATTATTGAATCTCATACTGAGATCTTGGAAATTTTTGCCTGTATAAAATAAGATTGTTCTAGTCATTAGGCAATAGTAGTGACAGGAAAATGCATCTTTTATTCAGTGCAAGGAGACTCCAGTCAAGCCCTAGATCAAGATCAAGATGTTGCTTGTATTCTGCAACGTAACTTGCCCCTGAGGAGTAACCAGCAAAATAATGCCTTTTGCTTTTATAATACTCATAGCATTTCTTCATATTAATAATATAATAACATATAATAATATTTTGCAATTATTCAGTGCCTTTCACTCAAATATCTTAAAGGCTTTTTCAGCATAAACTAGTACAACTGAACCACCTTGCTTGTTAAGAATGTTTGTTTTTATATACACTAAATGATTTCAAATGGCAACTTCCCACCATTTCAAACATCTATAGTGGTGACATGATCATTGAATGACTGAATAGCCCAAGTTGGAAGGGACCCACAAGGATCATTGAGTCCAACTTCTGGTTTCGCACAGGACAAGCCCAAAATCAAACCATATGTCTGAGAGTGTTGTCCAAACGCTTTTGAACTCCAACAGGCTTGCTGCATTGACCACTTCCCTGGGGAGCCTGTTCCAGTGCCTGACCACCCTCTCAGTGAAGAACCTTTCCCTAGTATCCAACCTGAATGTCCCCTTTCACAGCTTCATGCCATTCCCTCAGTTCCTACCACTAGTTACCAGAGAGGAGAGATCAGATCCTTCCCCTCTGCTCCCTTTGTGAAAGCCTAGTAGGCTTTTCCTTTGCAAGAGACCTAGACCTGTAGGCCTAGTCTAGGCCTCCTCTCAGTCTCTTCTCTATGCTGAACAAACCAAGCTGCTCCTCATACATCATGCTCTCTAGACCCTTCACCATCTTTGTAGCCCTCCTTTGAACACTCTCCAATAGTTCTATATCCTTTTTATACTGTGGTGCCCAAAACTGCACGCAGTACTCAAGTTGAGGCTGCACCAGCACAGAGCAGAACAGGACAGGCATTTTCCTTGACCAGCTAGCTGTGTTGTGCCCAATGCTCCACAGGACATAGTCAGCCCTTTTGGCTGCCAGGGCACACTGGTGACTCAGATTCAGCTTGACATCGACCAGAACCCTCAGAGACAGTCACACTTCCTTAATTTTCAGGATAAAGCTAGTCCCAGATATTTTAGACACTTTTTTTTTTTTTTTTTTTTTTTTTTTTTGCATATTTGTGACTCCAGTCGGTATCAGACTTGGATTTGAAGAGCTTGATGTACGCTGAATTGCCATCTAGAGGTGATTGTCTCCATTGACTTCATGCCCTAGAACTCTCTATCCTGCTAAGATATCCCTGCCTAGGGAACAGTATATTCTTTCCTACATGAGAGCCAGAAAAGTGCTTAGGAGGGCAATAAATCTAGAGGGAGCAGCTGGCATTTTCAGCATGATCAGGTGAAAATGGAGGTAAGAAATGCAGTTAAACGGGAAGTCAAAAATTGATCATTTAAACTACTTGGTGACAGATTCACATTAACTGGGATGTAACAATGCATTCTATTTTGGTAAAATCTAGCTAAGCAGCATGAGTAACAAGCTAAAATTATTCTGGAGTAATTAGAGCAAGGCCTGCCTATACTCCTGCAGAGAGATGGTCAAAATGGATAGAAAAACATGCTTTGTACTCAACAGGAAAAGGAACGTTATGCTATCAGATGCTGGGATTGGAGATCTTTTTCATTAAAGTACACTGAAGGACTCACAACACTTATTAAATCATGAGGATTAGGAAAAGGACTTGTTCACAGGAAAACTGTAGAATATAAGAGAACTAATTCAGTCTGCTTCTGCCTAGTATTTTAAACCTAGATTGTAGGGTAACCTACAAAGCTTTGGGTTTTCCCACCCTGTGATATCAGTAGTTCTGGTTAATAATCCTGTGAAGATATTCTTTGTTGATACAAAGTTTTTATTTTATTTATTTATTTATTTATTTTATTTTTTCACAGTAAAATTCATGGCTTTTGTTCTTGGGATTAATTTTTCCTTTGTTCTTTGCTAACAATGCTACAAAGCAGACAACAGAGGAATACATACAATCCGATCCTACTGATAGTGGCAAGAGACTTTGCCGGACAAACTTCAAATCTCCCTATTGTTACAATATTTATTTATGATATCTCAAACTTTATGGGCCTGTTAGGAATGTCACAGAGGGCAGATTTTTACTTTTATTTATTTATTTATTTATTTATTTATTTTTCCTGAACCATGAAAAAAATCAGAGAACATAATTAGTTTTACTAGTGTATTAGCTTTTCCCTATGCTTTTTCTCTGTCTTGCATTTAAATATGGGAGATGGAGAAAGAAATATTTGCTAAAACCATGCTATTGCAAATATATCAAAATGTTCAAGAGAACAAGTGGATTACTAATCATCAAAAAGGAGCTGGCCAGCAATCCATAAAGGGCAATTTTTTTTTGTTTCTGTGAAAGGTACCTGTTCTCTAAAATTGGTTCCCCTTCGCAGACTGACAACTGTGTGTCTATAATTACTCCAGCTGTTGAAGCTGATTTTGAAAGCTTAAATCGAATTCAGGGGAGATCTGTGGTATGATAACCATGAGTTTTCCTATTGTTTTGTGATACTAAATAGATCAGACATAACAGAAAGCTACATAAGAAACAGACGTCAGTGGAAGCATCTTGGCTAAGATACAAGTTATAGACCATAAGACTTCTTAACTGGAATCTCCTTACACTTCCTACACATTTACAGTTTCTTATAAAACGTCAGGTATTCTGGAAAATGATCAGACAGAATTTAACACCCTAAGTAAAGCTGAGCAGCTCAGAAGATGAAGGAAGAGACATATTTCACCTCAGGGACAAAACTACTGATCTACCTTCAGGCCCATACTGGGAGATTGTAAGAAAAGTCTCATTTATGCAGAGATGTTATTGCCTTTTTTTTTTTTTTTTTTTTTTTTTTCCTAAAAGAAAGAAAACCTACAAAACCATAAATGAATGTTGGCAAACACTGGCCCAATCTTCAATCAATTAAGATATTTTTCAAGTCTGGTAAGAATAGATGAATATATATATATATATATATATATATTGTGTGTGTGTGAAACTGTGGAGGCTCCTTTTTGTGCAGGTTCACTCTTCGAAAAGTACTGATGAAGACTCCTGTTTATAGGGAATGACTAAAAACACCAAAACACCAGGAGGAAAGAAAAAGCAGTGTTGTCTTCTTTCTCCTGAAAAATATTTGTATTGCAAATGTATGTGTTTTTCTTTGTGTGAAAGAAGGGGCAGAAATGAA
Organism: Oxyura jamaicensis; assembly: GCF_011077185.1. NCBI lineage: Eukaryota > Metazoa > Chordata > Aves > Anseriformes > Anatidae > Oxyura > Oxyura jamaicensis. Next base: position 5,959,472 of record NC_048897.1, on the reverse strand, counting down.
AAAAAAAATAAATCACGGAGTTTCAGAGAGATGAAGTTGCAACAATTCTGACACTCTGTCACCCAACCCCATCAGAATCAACAGGGAAAGCAGTAGTGCTGGGAAGGCAGTTTTGGTGCAGGGCAAAGTTGCCTGTCCAAGTTGGCATAATTACAGTATTTAGAGACTACTGATGACGGTATTGCTTCTCAGCAGGGCTGCACTTTGGTGTGCCACTACCTACTTAAATTCTATGTGAAGGCAACCCTGTACCCCTATGCCTGGCAAAACCCAGCTACTCTATTCTGACCTGAAACAATAAATGTGGTCTTGAAATTGAAGATGTCCAAGAGACCAGAAATGCTCCCCTGTTGTCAGCACTGCCAAAGAGTCAACATCTGTAGCAAACCAGGCTTCCTATTAAGAACTCACAAAGTTGAAAATCTTCAATGGATATTGCATTAATGCTGACTCTTGTTGAGCAATCCAATTAGAAGCTTTTGACTTGTTTGGGAGGGGAGAAGAGACAGACAGGGAAAAGGCCTTTTTTTTTTTTTTTTTTTTTTTTAACGTGTGTGTGCATAAACCAGCTTAATTCTCTAGAAGTCATTAAGCTACAACACCAGATGTGAGTTGGGTTGTGAGAATTTTGATGTGGGTTGATTCTTCCATAGGGGAAAAATGAATGCTGCATATGTTTGGGAAATTCTTTTTAGGATGTTTTATTCACAAATAATAGGTATCTAAGGTCATGTTCACCTTGTAAAGAGATTGCAAAAGCAACAACAAGCATTCACATAATCAATCCATCATCAAGACTTCAGCTGTAAATGCACCTGTGTCCCAGGCTGTGCTGATCAGCAGCTGCTGCCTGTCTCTGTTACCTGCTTTACCAAAAGTGTGATCACCTTTAGGAAATACTTTGCACTGGTTATTTTGATATAGATGGATACTCTGGATTTTGGGAGTTGGAACAATGTGTTTCTGCAGACCACCAGTAAAATGGAATTTAGCCCATTACATCATGTTTGCTGCTGCTGGATGTGTGTATTACAATATCATTTATAGCAGTCATTTCTGATAAAAGCCAAGCCAAATATCAGAATCAAAACCACTTCTCTACTTCACATTAGTACCAAGGAAAAAGAGGCTGATGTAGCATAACATATACTACACTACGTTAAAAAACAAACAAACAAACAAACAACAACAAAAAAACAATAAGACACATCTGAACAGACAGCCTGATTTAATTCCTGGGGATCCACAGCCTAAGGTTCTTAGTCACCGTGTCCTCCCTGCACACAACTGGTATCAGCTGCCCTCTCTCTTCCAAACTGCTTAGCTGGCAGTATGGTATTTAAGGGGTGCTCAGTCCCAGCACTAGACTGGCTCTGGATCCTGGTACCCTGCCCTGCAGGCTTGGTTCTGTGGAAGACAAGTGGGGGCAGCAGCTGATGGGCTGCCTCCGTGTCCCCCCAGCCTCCATATCCTACACCACGCTGAATCTGGTACTGGAGTGGTAGGAGCTGCTCAGAAAGCTCCTTTCTGCCACTCCATAGTGAAAAAAAAACTTGTTTGAAACAGACTGGACTCTTCTCAAGTTATAGCCAGAATGTATCTCATGGAAAATCCAGGATTCTCACATTTAATTTCTAGGAAAGATACCACTGGAATGCAAATGATAGTGCATAGCCAAGTGCTGTGGGCTCTGTCTATCAGACTCGAATAAGTGCATCAGAATGGTGGAGAACAGCATTTGGTACAAGGTATTTTAAAAAAATAAAAAGATAAAATTGCATTCTTTCCTTCACTCTACTCCCAACCACTGGAAAAACACATATACAATTTTAGTGATATTTTCATTTAAGGCTGAAGGGAGTTCTTATCTTCAGATGGGGAAGAATTAGTGGGTACCCCTGTCACTAGGAATAATTTAAGGAAATCCATTTTGTTTTAAGGGTCTGTTTTCAAGTACAGCTGTATGTTGTCTTGAAGGCACTGAGTCAGTAAAGTCAGAGTTCAGCAGTGTTAGGCATCTCCAGGTGAGGCTGTACAGAACTAGTGAGCAGGCTACAACCGATCTGATTCAATTCTTTCTCCCTGAAAGGATAAAATTTAAGTATATAGTGGAGTTCCAAAGCCTTAAAGATACTACAGCAACAAAATACCATTTAGACATACATAACAAGTCAGTACTGAATTCTCATCCGACACGAGCTTTGCAGGGTTATAAAAAATTAACTGCTTGCTATAGACCCAGCCTGTGCTTATTATCTATGAATTTTCAGATCAGATTTCTTCTAAAATCTGAAAATCTTTCAGATTTTCTTGCTATTAAATTATGCCTCTTACCATAGGAACCAACAAATCTTATACTTCATGCGTGACCCTCTTCTGTTTCAAAAGCCAAGGTTTTCCACTTTTGTAACATAAATAATTTGTCATAACTGTAGTCCTGTAGGGTTCACATACAGTGGAACTGAATCTCTCTTTTCATTAAGTTTAGTAGTTTCACTGAATTTACTAGAATTGTTACCTGACTTGGAATGCTCTTCCACAAACTTGTTTTCTGACATTGTGTAATTAACATAATCTTGTTCATTACTGAATTTCTCCATATGCATAGCAGGAACAGGTTCTCACCTCTCAGGTAAGCTATATTTTACGCGTGTGAGTATACTCAAATATTTACATTTTGGTGGATATCATAAAAGTCTTAACCAGTGCATTATTACACCTGACAGCTTCAAAAAGTACAGCTAGTTCTCTTTCGCTCTATCACAGAAAACACTTAGTTGTGCACTGGCTAGCCTAGGAAAATGAAATTCTCAGAAACACTGTTATGTGCTTTTGAAATTTAATATGAAGGAATAAACTAAACTACATGAATTTCATTTGCAGAAAAAATAATGTTGTATTAACAAATGGATGGATATATATGTTTAGTAAAAAGCCCAAGTCCTAATTTATAACGTAATGAAAGAAGTGTCAATGAAAAATGTACTGTCAGATTAGTGCTAGTCTAATGCTGTTCTTTCTGCAAGGAACATTATGCATTAGTGAGCTGAGAGCAACAAGCTGGAATTATTTTGAGATACTACATATTATTTCTTTAGAATAATACAATCAACTATTCTATCTCAGGCAAATCGGTCCCTTAAGCTATAAATGTATCCCGATTATTTATCTCATAAACAGCCAAATGGCACAGAAAAAAAGAGGAGTTGTACTTTCCTCCTGAATTTCTCCTGTGTGGTAAACATGCTTGCAGAAACAATTAAGCACCCTGAAAATAACATCTCTCATTTCCTGTGATGCATAGCTGAATTTGGGAACCAGCATCTGTGAATACAAGAAAATTGCTGCAATACCTGGTTAGTCTCTACATATTTACAAAGAAATTGTCATCTACAGTGACCTTCATTGCATATGAAATACAATCATGTCTATTAGGCAATTTTATCTTCCTTGCTTTCAGTGAACTATATAAATAGATGAAAGATGCTGTACAGCATATTTTGAGAATGTGTCTTTTATCGGCATACGTCCAGTTACACTGGGCCTAAGACTACTTGCTTGTTCTGGCCTATTTTCTAGTTAAAATCTATGGGAATAATCACTTTATTGAAGGAAGGATTAAATGAAGCCCTTCTTGTTACTCCTGCGCTGCAGTTCCTCATTTCAATGGGTTCTCCAGCCACAACAGGCTGTCTCAGAGGCTGCCTTTAGCTCTGCAGCCTGAGGGCGGCCGAGAAGAGACACTCTCAGCAAAGACGAGCCCGGCCATTGCCCAGGTGCCACAGGGAGGGATGCTGAGGAGCATGGCATAGGGCACAGCCTTTCAGATGTGGTGAAGAAAGGTTGGAGTGTAAAAGCATGTGCTAAATCCCTGGAACCTCTTCGTATTACATTGCAGAAGACACTCGGAAACATTCATCTGAATGAAAGCCAACCCTCTGTGGGCCTGGCAAGGTATTGTAAGTATGATCTTGAGGCATGTCTAGAGATAGACTAATTAATTAGCTAATTATTACTTGGATAATAATAATGCTTATCTTCACTTTCATGAAACACTCCTGTCTAAAGTACAGCTTGGGATCTAGCAGAACTTGCATTCTCTACCGTTTTAATAACAGTACCTAAATGCGGCTTGGAGGAGGGCTGGGAGCTGTGGTATCACTGCCTTATGCCAGCAGAGCTTGTGGGATTATGCTGCAGCGTTGTCCCTGCCTGTGACGCCCACCATGTCCCTTCCTATGACCCCCACCATATCCCCTCCTGACTCGTGCCATCCTCTCCCTGGGAAAAACATCTTCTTTTGGTTAGAGGCCAGTCAGAGCCAGGAGCCCCTGGGCCTCAAGTGAGACCTGCTAGCCCCACTGCAATGTGGGCTGTGTGTTCAGGGCAGAAATAGGGCTTGAGACTGGAAATTGGTCTGCATTTACCATGTTAAAGTTTTCAGGGCTGAGACGCAGGCTTTTTTGACTGCAGACTTCCCAAACTTGCTCCTCACCTGGAATCACCAGCTCGACTAGGGCTTGTCTGTTTAAACAGCATGAATGGGCTCATATAGGGCTAGTTTATCTTCCAACAATTTTATTTCTTGGGTCATTAATGCTGTGAATTTGCTGAATTCTTCCATTTACCTCAGAGCATCATCTAGCTCTCTGTCTCACCATGGTAATGTGACAGTTTGCAAGAAAGAAATTAAATGCTAAAATTTCAGCAGGCAGCTGAAAAACAGCATCATAAAACTACCTGTGCTTATGCAGAACCACAGAGAAAAAATACTTCAGTGGAGTGCTAAAAATGACCACTATAAGGTTTATTTGCTCCCCTCTCTCACCTTCACACCTTTGCCCAGCCCCTTGCTGGCTGCACTGACTCCTGTGGAGTCAATCAGAAGTTTTGAAGCACAACTGTTATTTGAAGAACAGCTGAAAAAGGCCCATTTCTTTAGAAGAGAACATGAATGGTATTTATCCTTTACTGGTAAACAATTAGCAGCAGCTTTCTGACAGTGTTGAAACTTCTGTTTGAAAGCACGCAAAATGAACTGCAAATTCAGCTCTGAACACAAAATGCTGGCATCACCGATGTCAGTGCCTTGGCTCTCTTTCTTCTGACCGGGTGACAAGGCAGGGTGAACAGATAAATGGACAGGGATGGGAAAGGGCAAGCTTTTATACAGAAGTCTTATAAAAGTATCAAGCTTTTTTTTTTTCCTTTTCCACTGAAGCATTTCTAAGTAGCAACAAAAAGGCCAGACGGTGAAGCTGTGCCCTGTCATCCTGATTGCTGTAGGCTGATGCTGTCACCAAGTCATTTGACCGGGCGCCTTTCCCCCTCATCTGCAGTCCAACCACAGCTCTCTTTCCCTGACTTCTAAAGAGTGCTGTAAAGCTTAATTAGTACAAAGCCCTCTGAGCAGAGATTAAAGGAGAGCAGTGGTGGATGTTTCCCCTCCTCCAGCTTCAGGGATGAGGCTGGCGCAGAGGATTGCCCTTCCTCATCTGGTGCTACTCGGGAGCCAGGTAAGGGCACAGGCTAGCCTGAGAGAAACCCCTGGGGTGAGAGGGTCCTGGGAGGGATGGGATCCTGAGCTGGCCCGGCTCCATCGCAGCTGGGCTCAGTTGCAAAAGCTGCATTGTAAAAACATGAGCAGAATTAGGGCAAGGGCTGAACCCACCATGACAGTAAGAAAAAACCTTGGATCTAAGAGAAGTCCTGAGGAACACCCTCAGCACAAAGCCCTGCTCCCTTGGTGGGAAGCCATTGGCTGTGTTTTAACAAGAATTTTATATATGAATCAACAATTTATTTTCATGGGGTTAAAACCTGAGCCATGAACACCTTGTTGTCTAAAGTGCATACTGAAATTCCAGCCTCAAGTCAACAAAACATCAGGGGTAAGATCAGGTTTCTTTTCCACATCATTGTATAATAGAAGTCCCTGGGAAATGCATATGGAAATTGTTGCTGGTAGTGCCCACAGGTGAATGAGTGATGTAGAAAAAAAAACACCTAGACGTCCAAGGAGAATAAAGGAAAAGATGTGGCATCTGTACACACGTCACAGAGGGGAGGGTGAGAAAAATTCTGGTCTTGTTACTTTGACGTAAATCAGGAATAATTGCCACAGATCATTACTACTGCTTAGGTAAATACCAGTGAGAAATCAGAATCAGGCCCAGGATGGATAAGAAGTGAGAGCAAGCAGATAAACATGAAAGGGTGCACGTTTATAGCTGGTTGTGCTAATGTGTTCTAATTAACAGCAGTAATAGGATTCACACAGCTAAATCCCTGTACATCACACTGAAAATTTACTCCTGATGCCTGCCTGCAAGGAGGTGCGTGGGGGAGGAGGCAGGGAGGGAGAGGAAGTAGAAGAATAATACAAATGACATTTCACCCTGCTCTTTCGGAGGAATCATCTCATAATTACTGAGCAGGATTGACAACTCCCTTTAATGTTAGATTTTGTGGAGAGGGCTCTCTTTTCTGAGGCTGGGGTAGCAGGGAGGAAGGGAGGGTGAACTGAAGGATTAACGTAGTCTGGTAAACAATGAAACCTGAATCTTGGTGGTTTAAAACTCAGGATAATCCTAGCAAGTTGTTAGCTGTGCAGTGGGATAATTTGAAATGTAAATGTGACATTCTCCTTGGTAAATTAACAAGACATGACTGCAGGCTCTCCTTGTTACTGCAGTCACATTCAAAGAGTCACTTGCTCTCTCTTCTCATCTAATGCTGTGACAATAGGCAATCACCAGGAGCCTTCTTCAAATAAATATCAAATCAAGCCTTCACCATATACAGAAGTGACATATGCGCTGAATTATCTTTTATTCATTTTGCCCAGAATCTTGTTACTATAAACACCATATTACAGGATGATGCAGCTAGGATGCTGTCCTCTCTCCTTCATCCCCTTGACACCAATTTCTTGCACACTTCCACAGAATAATGGGGAGAAGGTATCTAATTCATGGTTATGAAACCAAGATTTAAAGTTTATTATGCAATTGCCTAAAATAAAATGGAGAGGATTGATTTTGCTTTGTTCATGAACGTCTTGAGGGATTTCTTTTTAGTTATTATTATGTTGTTTTAAAATCTGTTAGAAAAATGTGCTGGCCTGACACATCAACACCATAACAATCATAATTTATCAAGCCAGATGCCATGATATCTGCATGATACAGCTCCTGCAAATTAAATCTGTACAGAAAGCGGGGGCATATCCTTCTGTTCTTCAAATAGATGTGGATGGCAGTGTTTAAACTATTAATGCAGCTTCCCATTTTCTTGTGGAAGATCAGGGCAAGGGAACACTAGAGAGATGGCTCTTGCACTGCATTTTGTCCTAGTCGTATGACAGTTTAGTGTGAACTTGAGTCTATAGTCCGCTGAGGATGGTCATCTGGGAATAGCTGGCATGCATATATCACAGGCTGCCTCTGCTCTTAATGCCTTGCCTCCCACATGCCTTTTAGGCTCTCTTTAGCCTTCAGGTCACCACTAAACTATCTTTGGAGATGTGTCAGAGTGGGAACAGCCAGCCAGTACAACCAACCTCTGAGCAGCAGCAGTACTTAGTAGTAAGGGTTTATTTTTCTCAGAGTGTTTGCAGGGCACCTCTCACATTATTAAGCATATAGACAGGGGTAGAAGGATCTTCCTTGTGCACTTGATTAATGGCTCCACAACAGCGAGAGCTCAGCTTGTAACCCATAATCTGTCCAGAGAAAGCTTCTTGCCAAGCTTGCTGCGCTATTTTGGACAGCCATATGGACACTGCCTCAACCTGCTGATCAGCCCTCCATTAAATTGGTGACATGGTAGTACACTACATGCTCAAGCATGGACATACTCTTCATAAAGAAATGCTGATCTCTGCAAAGCTCCAGTGAGTGTTATTCTGGTCATATGTACCTGCAGTAGAGAGATAGCTGTTTTCTGCCTGTGGCACTGGTATTACGTTTCAGTTGTATTTTCACAAATATGACAGAGATCAAGGTGTCTGAAAAAAAAATCTTGGAGAGGAACCATTGCCAGTGCTTTAGCCTTCTCATTAATCTCTCAAAGCCAAATTGCTCTACAATAGAAGCTGGCCAGTTATCAACAGCAATCCTTTCCCAGAGGGTTTCATGTAACTTAAGCTTTGCCTACGTGCTACAATGGCTTCAGTTGAATACTACTTTCTGTGTGCTAGCACAAACTCTCGTGTCTAAACAGATATTTTCTTTTCCATGGGTGATTTTCTGGACTTCCATCATAGTCATTACTCCGTTTCAAAAGTGAAATTTTCTTTCTGTATTGTGGGTAAGGTACCCAAGTAGTACAACCTGTTGAATACTTGCCAAAATTTAAAGATTTCTAAGTCTTTTGCTAATCTTTTGGACAAACTTGCCCCCAGTCCCATAAAAGGGACTGGGACGTAGACATCTCTAGGTAGAAGCAAGACAGTGGTGACTGCACTAACAGAAAACATCTGCATCCCCTCCACAGCAATTCCTTACAGCACAACACCATTCTGTGCCAACTGGAGGATGAAGGGTTTAGAAATAATCTCATTTCCTGGCCCAGTTAGGCATGGTAGCAAAACTGACTCCAGTTCAAATATTCATTGTAAACCCTGTATTGCCAAAAGAGTTACAGACATGGAGTTTCAGTGCTGTGGATGAGACAGTAAACTAAGGAGAGTGCTTTCTGACTTCATTATCTGATCAAATGACATTTAAAATTCCCTTGATCTTTTCTCAAAGGGAAGACATGAGTCTCTGTGTTTACATTCCTTGCCAAAATAATATGGGTGCTAGAGAACTGGAGCAGTTCTACTATTTAAACAGGACCTCACAATCTGTGACTCGGAGTGCCTGCTCTCAGCTCCACAGTGGCTGATCCGGCAAGTCTTTCAGAACCAGGCCTCCACATGCGCAGGTGCCTCAACTGACCATGGATGAAGCTGCTGGCAGTGAGAGCTCAGCTTCCCAGTGCAGCTGCAGTACACAGCAGCTGCGTAACTCTGCTCTTTCTAGGCAAAGAAACACAGCGCGGCATTGTCCCCAGGGAATGAGCTCGCCTGATGAACCCATCTTTTTGTCACATTCGTCTAATCCTTGGCTGTGGCCAATAACCCTGCTGATTCTCAGAGCACGCAGACCCTCTGCGCCATGCTTTACCCGCCTTTAATAGCACTGACAATGCCACAGAGGCCATATGCTGTGAGGCTGAACTAATGCACATTTGCAAAAATAACCCTTTGGGATCTGAGGCAAGAAAGAGCTTACAGAAATGCAAAGTAGAATAGCCTGGTGGTGGCCACTATTGTTAATAATTTCACGATCGATTTCAAACATAGTGGTTTTATTTCATGATTGAAATTCGCCCTTGTGTTTGACTGGAAGTGGGCAACATCAGAGAAAGCACTGAAGTAAATGTGTGCACTCACTACTAGAACATGCATGTTGACAAGTTGTTTTAAAATTCAAAAAGAATTTTTAATGTAATATCCTAGCACAGCAGTCAATTGATATATACTGGCTTGTGATCTGCAAGTTAAAGATGCTGATTAACTACGATGCAAGAATGCTTTAAAGTAGAACCCTTTGATTTCCATATTTTCTGGCAGATATAAACTAGTTATTGAATAACATTTGCATGATTTGTCTATTTTACATCCTTAATCAAATTAAAAGATTTAAAGGAAAATGTACTATTTATAAAGGCTTTATGTAACAGGGTTTCATCTTAGCCTGTTGAGTATTTACATTAATTACAGATATTTTGACAGAGGTTGACACTGTCCAAAACCTATGTAAAAGGAAAATATAGTCAGGAGTGGTTAACAACATCTCCTCGACACTGTTGGAATATGAAAACAGCAGCAAAACCAGTCTGCTGAGGTTCTACATTTGACAGATACTTCATACTCTGCAATGTTTTTCCTTGCATGTGCTGCTATGTTACAGTTGAAAGTTTTGTGCTTCTCCACCATGCAAAAATAAGAACTCACCCATTGTATAGTTTATTTTCATCTCAGTTATTGGACATTATGATCAAATGCTGATGTTAAAACTGAAACATATCATCAGTAGAATTACATATATAATAAATATCAGAATCAAATGAAAAGGGGTTCTCTAGTAGATGAGTTTTCAAAGAAATGCAGTACCACCTCAAACACTGTGTAAATTGTATTGCAAGAGCAAGAATAAATTACCTTTTTCATCATTGGAAAGATTGTGTATGTAAAATTAGAAATCAATTAACTTTTGTCCACAAGACCATTGAGTAACTCCATTTACATTCCAAATCAACCATTCTTCATGCTCAGGTGGGTTTTCAAACAGTTATTAAATTTTATTTTATTTTTTATAAATGGTTATCTTTGTTCCTATGCTGTATATCACGTAGTAAGTACAATGATTTACAAACCCCATAAAATCAAATGCCTGTTTTCATTGACTTGTGCAGAACTTTAATATTGATATGGTTTCATTCAATTTGGTTTAGCTCAATCTTTTTCCTCCTGTCTCCCTCAGTTCCTAAATACTAAATGACAGATTTAGTGACCATTGGACAAACCAACTGATTTGATTTGACATCCATGTTCCAATAAATATGACATTCTTATTATTTTTCCTTTAGACAGTTGAAAAGAAAGATATTTAATCTTATGACAAAGTGTCACTGCAGTGACTTCAGGATCAAAAGAACATGTGAAGCAGTTAGACTGCATCAAGAGCAAGGACAAATGAGCACAGATATACAGTCAAAATACAGAAGAGGTCACCCACACCACAGCACAATACACAGGCCAGGCTCTGTAGTGCCCAGCTGTAGAATGACCATTCAGATTTCTCAATTCTTGTTGCAAAAAGCACTATGTTACAGAAGTCTGTTCATGGTCAGATGGTCTCCTAAGAGACCAACTCTCATAATGGAAGCTGTGGTTGCACAACTACCAAATTTGCTGTAGAGTCTAAATCAGACACAATTGTTTTTTCTTTGGATTTTTAATAGGTGTTACACTAGCAAAGCCCAAGAACCTGCCTTTGAAAATGGGAGCTACTACCACAAGAACGATTTGAGCACTCACAAAGCCATGGTTTTGGTATGCTGCTCCAGCTCTAGAGGATGGCCTTGCTCATGCTGCTTGCTCATAATTCTGCATTCGAGATGTCAATGGGACTTTGTGTTCATTTCAACAGGAACAGGATTAAGCATAGGACTATCAATATTTGAATATGCCAATATTTATTCCCAGCAAAATCCATGACAAATGCATGATGACATGAGGAAGATAGATCCAACTGGAAAGAAAAACTGTATAAACAACTATTGCTGGGCTTGCTGTACTGCAGAGATGAGAGCAAATTTGAGTCCAAGCATCTTACAAGATCTCCTCCTATCATAACCAATTTTTTCCATCCCATATACAGGAAACCTCTTACCTCAACACCCAATTCTTTGCACATATTTGAGGACAGAGGAATCTGGTAGTTGAAGCAAGTATGGGAAAGATTTAGTAAAGAAAACAACAAAAAATCATGACAAGAGAAGGTAAAAGCCTCCTCAGACGGTTTTGTTTGATTCACAGTGCACATTTCTGTCAGCTGCTATGACCAACCAAGACAATCTGCATCTGGGAAACAGGCTTATCATCAAGCCTCTCTACAAATACAAAGCTCCCCTCAGCCTTTGTTGGGGTTATCAAAAGCTTCAAAGACTGTCTTTACCATAAATCTATGTGTGAATCAGAAAGGGAGAAAATATCTAAGAGGCATGGACATTCAGTGGTCCTGCCTTGTCCCTCTCTCACCCACTTAGACTCCATGTTCTTTTCAAGGGAAAGGTCAGGGAATATTTTACCTCTGACTTTCTCTCAGGTCCTTGAAAAAGGTCAGTGATAACTGTTGTTTTAATGTACCACCATGATTATAATATATAATGATGCAAGCATCATTAAAAGTGGAATGATTGTTGTGAACAAAACCACTTATATTTGGAACACTGTCTGCCCTGAGGAGACTTGTCTGCATTACACGAATGGTAAAATTATTCTGTTATAGTGGTGACAGTTTTTTTTTTTTTTTTTTTTTCTCCCATGGAGAAATCCCTGCCTGGTTCTTGGTGAGTGACTGATCCACATAAACAAACAAGACTCTGAATGACTTACATGAAGGCAGTTCTGTGAAACTGACTCATCACAGTGTTTACACTTAAACAGAATCATGAAGAACTTGCATTAAGACAATTTTGTGAAGACAAAACCAAACTGAACAACCAACAGATTCAGGTCCAGTAGGATGAACACTGCTGTAGACTCAGAAGACTGCAGGATACACTTGGCATGGACCGTGCTTGACTATTGACTGTGCTTGACTGGTGACTTTGGTTAAGTTGCTTCCCTTGTCTTGGCCTTATTTCCTAACCTGTAAGAGGGATATTGAAACTTATTTTTGTTACAAAGTGCTCTCAGTTTTCTGTCTGAAAGTTTTCTTTAAAAGCTAGTCACTCTTCTCTTTAAACCTAGGTACTTAGAAAATTCCATATCAAAACCAGATCAATTAGTCTATTTTAGTTTGTCCTCACTCAATAGTGGTCAATGATTGATTCATCAGGAACTAAATTATTTTATAATGCATGTAATTGTATTATAGATAAAAATAATACCCAAGAGAGAACTCTTCTTCCTGACTCAAGCTGATGACTGGCTTATACTTAGAAGCTTGTGGACTGATGGCTTTTATAATTTTATTTTACCTACTGTAACTACAGAAGCTTTTTATTTTATTTTTTACAATATTTATATGTGTACAATCCATTTTTAGAATCTTGCTAAGCTAGTTGCCCCAATAATTCACTTTACATTTGCTCTGGTTCTAATATAGGTGAAGATTTGTAATATTCAGCACTCGTTCCAAACCTCATCTTCTTGGTACTTCAAAATTCACAAAGAGCCTTGCCTCAAGGTTTTTAGTCATGGCTTCTTGGAAAATATTGTGTGTATACATAATAAAATGAGGACATTAAACAGCATCCCAAGTTTAGCAGTATGCACACTGTATAATGCAACGCCTTGTTTACAAGGTAGTATGAATGAACACACATCTATTAACAAAATTAATGATGAACAATTGCTGTAATTTCTCCTTGCTGGGAAAATACCTCTTGCAAATAAATTGGGTTAATGGTAGCTTGCTGATTGGCTTTATCTTGCAAACAAGACAGTGAACAATGTTAACAAATTCACATCAGTAATGTAAGATTGTGGTACAAGCAGCAATACAAATTTGTGGGCTGTTACGGGGTGTGGGTGCAATCATATAACTGCCAGAGGAACTTTTTGTGCAAGACATTGTGCCTTCACCTCTGAGGTGTGTACAGTAGCATAGTAGAAATGGCTTAGTACAACAAAAGCTATTCATCTACTTTGTGGAGGAAACCATAAAATTGCATCAGTGACCAAATGCAGTGATGACATTATTTACTACTTATATAAAAAGACTAGTGTCTTTGTTAGCATAAATATGTTGTATGGAATAAGCATGGAAAAGTGTCCATGAGAAAGGACTGTTGTGTGTTCCCTCAGCCTGCACGTGTACTTAAAACCCTTTTTTTTCTGCAATTAGGCCTTCTCAGAAAGAGGTATATTTTGAAGTAAGAAGAATGGCCAGAAATAAAATAAATTAATAAAAAGAATGAAAACAAATGGGCTTTCCTAATTTTCAGCATCAGAGAACTCCAGAGCTGATCCTTGGCTGGATGTGCTTCTCTGCCTAGTATACAGAAAAATTATTTTGACTTTCAGTGGGATAAACACAATGGTTTGGGAAATATTTTGAAATACTTGTAAGAATATTTGCTTTATGAATGTATTGAGTGAGGTATACCCTATTCAAACAGATCCCTGAAACACCAGTATAGCAGTTGCTTCCAGGCCGACATCAGGGAAGCTGCAGGAAGTTCAAGCCTTGCTCTAGAACCTGGCCTAGACTACATCAGGAAATGATGAGACACAAAGCAACACCGAGGAAAGTGTGCTAAACATTGGATAGGTAACTCCTTTCTGTTATGGAGCCTTATAGGGTAGCATTTTACTCTAGCCTCCTTTGCCTTCTCTGTTATGAATGTACAAGTACATGCACACACACAAATGGAAAGTTACAGAACTCACATGCTGTGATCAAAAACAGTCTGTGAAGAAGTACCTGGATCTCTTACCATTCAAGTTCTTTCTCAGAAGGATATTGACCTTCTCTGAAGTTACAAAGCAGGACTCTAAGAAAATCTGAACAAAAAGAGGGAACAGTCATCCCTTTGCTAAAGAGATAGACGGCAAGGACCAGAGACTGAGCTGGAAGGCAGCAGGAAGCTAATAAGCAATCTGGGTTGTCTGAACATCATATGCACTCATACACTGTTTGCATGAGAAAGCACATCTTTGGTTGTGTTCATTTCCATTTTTGTTTTGTTTGTATTCTATTGTTATTTTTCCTCATTTGTAAGTTAATATGTTTGTGAAAAGCAGCAATCCTGCAGAATTAAATTCTCCAGATATGCCCCAAAGTGTGACAAGAGTACCTGAATAGTCTGAAATTTTCCCATTTAATGGCCCATGAGCTCACTCTGCTGACTACACTTCAGAAAAAAATAATCTCCATTGTGTCCTGTTTTCCACATGAGTCTGTCAGAAAAAAAAAAAAAATAGTAGGTAGTTTCCACTTTCCTTTCTCTTGGGATTATTTTTAAGACTTGGTATTTTCTTTCATGAGATATGCTGAAGTCATAAAATGCATTTCATAGTGACCACCACACAGGGTGGCAGGCAATTCATTCTGGGCTACTATTCACTGACAGGCTCCAAATTTACAAATCCCTTACAAATATTCGCTTCTTATTGGTTTTATTTAAACAACTTCACATTGTTTCTAAAGAATATACAAATACAGAGTTTGCAAGGTAGTGCCTCTGCATCCAAAAAATTGGTCTCCTAAGCAAGGAATTGGCCAAAAAACATTCTTAAGCTCAGAAATGATAATTAAAATGCAGCACAGATTTCCAGAGTAGGCCTTGAACCAAAATAATATATGCTACATAAAGTAACTAAATATAATAGCTTAAAGGAAAACAAACTGTTAAACAAGAGAAAACAAAATACTAATTAGACAGGTAAAGTTGGGAGGAAAGTTAAAAAAAAAAAAAAAGTGTTCTCATAGTGGGTGATTGCATATTATAGGGATTAATTGGTTAAGCTTTTTCAGCTTTTGAAGAACTGTTAGACCCAGCCCTCCAAATCCATGTCTGACAGGAATAGCCTGTAGCCCCTGTAACTGCAAATGAATTAATTTTGAAAGGAAAATTACTCACTTGGAATTTAAAATCAGACATTTAGTGATGAAAATGTTGACATGGGCACGTAATTGCTTTCTGATAAATGGCTAAATAAAAAGTCCTGCCTGAAATCTATAATGTTAATGTTGCCATTCTGGTGTCTCTTTTTGCCTCTGTCTGTGAAACCAAATCCTGTATCCTGAAACCAGAGGTGGGAAAGCCTTCCCAAGTCTAATGGCAAGATACTGAACAACCTCTGAAATGGCTGGTCTCTCTGAAAGAGTCAAACTAGGCAGCACCTCAAAAGTACTCTACATATTTTTTGTAGTCTACCACTCTTATTAACGAAACTACCTGAAATCTGCCAAGAGAGCAAATGCCAGCTGAGGCTCTGAGACAGCTGGAGAAATGTGCTCTTCCTTGGTCCTGGGACTAAATACTAAGACCCTAGAATCCCTTACTGGGAGTTTGGCTTAGCATCAGGAAGTTGAAGAGCTTGCTTTACATCAGCCATGACAACCTGTAAATACAAAGCCCAAATCCTCTTTAAAAAATCAAACCGTTTTTTTTTTTTTTTTTTTTTTTTTTTTTTTTTTTTTTCCCAGGTAATTTTCTGTGTCAGTGAAATTCATATATATTATAGAGAAAACGGAAAAGGCTGTTCGTTTTTCATTAATGAAGCACAATTACAGGTATAAAAGGAAACAATTTTCTTAATGTCTGTTATACTCCTGTGATGTGATTGATGGTTGCTGTTACTAAAACAACAGAGAAAAATCACTTAGTAAGAAAATAATCTTTTTGTTAGGCTGGAAAGATGTCACAGGGATTGCTTTCCTCTAAAGCATGCATTCTTGCTATCAGACCCCCAGAGGATTTCAGTGTTTAAGTGCCACTCTGTTCTTTCTATATAAAGGAACCCAACCCAGTGAGGAAGCAGAAGCACACTGGAGATCTTCCAGGTAGAAAGGGAAAAAAGAGGATCCTTGCACTGCAAAGATTAAACTCAGAGAAGGTTAATATGCAGTTATCTATGTAATCTGTCCATCCATCTCTGCTCCTAATTGACTTCATTAAATGAAACCACTTTTAAAATGGGGTCTGATGAATGGGATTGAATACTATGATTGCCTGTGAGAGTAGGAGAATGGACTCCATGTCCCTTTCAGTGCCGCGTTTCTATGACTACTGCTGTGACTAGGAATCAGACAGAAACAGGCTGGCCTCCCTGGTGTGCCTATCGTCACGGTATCTAGGTACCACTAAATATAATTCCCTTCTGTTAAAAGAAATGGACTTTGTGTCATGTAAAGAGTAAATAATATTAATTTTAATAAAGGTCATTGGGAGAAAAACAGCTAGCTTTGATCATTATAATGAGAGTATTTTTTAAATCTATTTGCCACAACATTTATTTTTGCATTTTTTCTTTAATGTAATTGTTTGCTATTAAAAACACTGAGTTAGAAATAAATCTGTTTGAACTTACAAGGTGGAAAATGAATACACAAAGTATTTTCTTAGAAGAAAATGTACTTTTAAAATCCTGTTATTAATATCCTCAGAATAATCATTGCTTTATGTCATTGGTGTCTCAACTTGTCATCCTTGTGTATGGTATTATGGTATGTCTTTTGCAGAGGTCTGGAGATGTCTATCAATTGATTTCTCTTGGCAGTAAAATATGAGTATGAAAAAACAACTATTATTACCACTATACATGGAAAACACCTCCAAAAGTAGAATTAAGGACTCTTGAAACCAATTAATTTTAGCTGGTGGTATTTGCCTAAGCACTCATCATTATAGGTAGTCCTTGACCAAGGCTGATAGGTGAATGGTACCTTGCAAAGGTCTAGGAGCAAACTACATTGACACACACAGGGTGTGGAGCAGGGACTGCATGACTTTGGATTATAACTGAAGCTCTCCCTTGCATAGAGATAAACTCTGACAGAAGGTGTTCAATGAGTTGTTGCCGTCTGACAGCTCATAAAGGAAACCCCTTACTGACAAATTTACTGGTATTTTTCCATCCTTTAATCTTCCTCCAGTCTAGAAGAGCAGAATTATGCAGCTGAGAATGCAGAAAAAAATACCAGCTCTAAAAACATCACGCACTTGTTACCTCCCATTGCTAGTTTGCTTTGAACCTCTCATTAAGACTTTTGTCCAAAGGGTTTGCCTCACATCAAGCCCTGGTACACTGACAGAAATGACTCAGCTCAGTGACAATAATAGCATTTACCAAGATTTCCCCAAAAGAGAAGGTGCTGTCATAACATATGCCCAGAGCTTGCAGATGTATTGATGAAAAAGAGCATATGATCAACCGGGGCAATGTTAAAAGTGTTGAGAAGCACTATATCTTCCATTAATGATTTGCAGGTGCACATTCCAATAAACCAAGCAAAAGCAGTATCTTGACAAGGTTTTACTACTTTGAATGGAACATTCAGACAGAAAGATGACAGATGATTTTAGAAAAGTACAATTAAATCAGTATTGAAAATGGAGAAAGTTGATCAAAGAACAAAGAAAGAATTGCATTAAAATTAATCATCCCAAGGTTGTAAAATCAGTTGTAAAGCCTCAGCAATGAAAGATTAAATGAGGAGGAAGTTAATGTTTTAAATCAATTTAAATATTCGAGTAGAGAACTTGATAGTTTCAACAGACTTTGGCCTCTCAGAATATTTACTACAGTTTCAGGCAGGCCTTGTCAAACCATATGCAGCTGAAAAAGTCATCAAATAAGAATAACTATTGTTAGGTTCATTAAGCAAAAGCTCAGGGTTATTAAAAACACACACAAAACCAACAACCAAACCAACTCATAACCCTAAAACTTTACACATATTTAACCAAGAAGAATATCAGTCTTTTTAGAGAAGATCTTTGTTTATAGCTATTGAAGTTACTGGTATGGACCATGCTGCTTAATAGTAATCAGACAAATGATAGTTCTGATATATTCATTAGCAGATCTTTGGTATTTAAAGTCATGATTTACCACAAACAGTATTATGGATGCATTCAATATCAGTATAGAGTTGTGAGATTGCTCTGATATACATTCCACTTACATTTTTGTCACAATTGATTATGTTGAAAAGTTCTGGAAGTAATAACTTCTAAAGACACAGCATTCATTTTTCCAGGGAAGCTTGAGCTATAGTTTAGCAGCCCTACATTTCTCAGGGAAGATACAGCAGACTTTTGTTAACACATGCTCTGAAGATTTTTTTCTACAGTGTTTGGTGCTGGCCACTGCTGGAGGAAGAATAACAAATTAAATGGCTCATTGATCTGTTCCAGCACAGAAAATCCTAGGTTTCTCTGTGTTTATTGTAGCTGGTACTCTTCAATACCCAAAGGCTTAATTTAACACCTTCAACAACTTCATATGAGAACTTGAGAGAATTCTTTGAAATAAGGACACTCCTGTAGGAGGGCAACTTCTGCCACAGCCATACATCCTATTTGATTTCTGTGAAGAAAAATTCTGAAATTTGCATTTAGAAAAATTCTTGCTCATGCTTGAATTAATAGTCAAGGCTTCAGAATTAGGTCTAGGGT
The DNA here is from genome assembly GCF_011077185.1 of Oxyura jamaicensis. Classification (NCBI taxonomy): domain Eukaryota; kingdom Metazoa; phylum Chordata; class Aves; order Anseriformes; family Anatidae; genus Oxyura; species Oxyura jamaicensis. Next base: position 5,940,566 of record NC_048897.1, on the reverse strand, counting down.
CAGTTTCATCACCAATGATCCTAGTGCAAATAAAATGATTTACTGTGGTATGACATTTGTTTGGTAAGATACACAGTGCTTAGATTTAGCTCTTTCAAAAGAGTTATTAGAGGCACATCATACACCACTACAATTCCATTTCTGTTATAGAAAACTTGTGCCTCAGTCTCATGTTAGTCCTCTGTGTGAGGTAAGTGTCAGTCAATAAAATTCGCTGTTGCTATTGTTTAGTCCTAGGCTGTCTGCATAAAAGCTTCTACTTGATTAGCATGTGCTTCACAGCAGATGCAAAACACTCATTAAAATGGATACTTTATTTGGAAAAAGAAAAGACCGTGGCACGACAAATTTTTAAGCAGGACTTTGAGTATATTTAAGAAGGACATTGAGTATACAGTGATAATTATTTTCAAAAACGAAGCTAACCTCTAGTACTACATAGTGAAAACAATTAAAGACACTTGGTCATACCCTTTATCCAGCTATTGCATGGAGCAGCAGCGGTGGACCTGAATAGTGGATCTGGTATTTCATTTATTGCACTTCATTTATTGCATCTATTGACTAATAAAATCCCTTAAACCTCACAAATAGGGTTAAAGAAAAACACCTGCTACTTAAATATTAAAGATGCAAGGAAAATTCTTTGAATCTTTGTGGAATACATAATTGTAGTGCATTTTAATATATATGGTCATTAAGAGTTAATACAATCTCACCTTTAGTATCTACATACACTCTTTAAAATAAATATTGCTGTATCTGAGTAAGTATGCATACGTAAGAAGATAGAGTCTAAGCTATGAAGAGTTTGAACTCTCCTGAGAGAGTCAAAGATGTGTACGGGAAAATCACAACAGGTTATGTGAGAGGTGGTGAATCCTTTTTCTGCTGGTACACACATAGAGTGTAGTTGACCACTACACTCAACTACATTCAACTGCTTTGAAATGATTTTTATGGTCTAAGGCATGGCTGTAGCACATCACTTTCTTAGAGATTCCTCCTTTTTACTGCCACTCACACACAAGTTTTACATTTTGCTGAACAGTGGTTAGAATATTTATTCTGAATTAGTTCTCACTGAGACAGATTTACCTCTGGTGTAATTGTGTGAAAGTCGATAGAGGAAAACTATGAAAAAACTTGGTCTGTTGAGCTTATTGATTAAATTTGATACATACAAATCACAAGCCATAATCTATTCCTGAACACATAGATTCAATTTACATTGTGCCTAGTGAAAGCCATAAATGCACATCTGTTACCAGAACATGGCTGAAAAATTTGTAACTCATTATCTTAACACAAACATAATTGCCTCTGGTGTGTAAACACAACAATATCATGAGTTCTAATCTTGGGAAGAGTCACTGACCCCTTGTGTGAGTTCAGCAGCTCACTTGGCCTCCTGTGCTTCAGTAAAACCTTGCTAAAATCTGTAAGCATCAAATCTGCAAGAAAAAGAGCAAGTCACTGACAATCAATTAAGCTATTATTTGTAAATAATGTTCACTATTGCTGTAAATATATCATGTTATACCTGAAGTGAAGCTGCAGAAAGAACTAAGAAGATGCTAAAAGTAGCTAGCATTGCCACGCAGGTATGTTAAGAAAAAGGAGTGTGGTTAATGTTCAAGTTTGTTTTCTTCTAATGTGATATTATGAAGCAGAGCTTTGCAATTTAGAAGGCTTTAACATCTGATCTTTTGTCACGTGCTACTTAGATTACTCAGATAAATTCTAGAGATCATTCCTGACAAAGCAAGCTTCCCCGCAAGGAAATCAAGCCTCTTCCATAGGTCTTCTAAAAATATTTTGTTCTCCTCACATGGAAACATGAAATTTCTAAAAAGGTAATTTACCAAGAAACGTAGCAGCTAGGCTGTTTGCTATTGAGGTGCAAAGGCAATCAATATGGAGGAGGCATTTGGGGAATATTCTTCCTAATACTTCTAGCATAGAGAAAGGGTGTAGAAAATGTTAAGTGTCCAACACTTAATTAATTGCTTTGGCATGCTTATAAAAGAGTTAACATACATTAGGGTGCAACTTGTTTTTTCCCCCTTAGCATTTCTTTCTCATTGCAAGGAAGATGTCTTTGGTAGTGCTTGAAAAATGTTTTAAACCTCTCATACTATTTCTTTAATTGTGCTACACAGATGAGCATGATGGGTCTGTGCTGCCCTCAAGAAAAGAAATGAGAGGAGAGCTGTAGGACATGTTCTGGTAGAGGTAAGGTGAGGAAATGCAGCTCTGAGCACTGGGCTGAGAGCCCTGACAGGGTTTAAAGACTGGTTTTGGTGGGCAGATACTGACCAAAACAATGAACTGATATATCAAAAGACAAAGTAGCTGCACTAACAAAGGCAATCAAGGGTACTTATCAAGGGTAAGGCAGATCATAACAAAGGCCCTTTAATTCACTTGTATGTCTGCTATTTGTGTCCCCACAGGAGTGCAAAGAATAGTGTATGACCTAGGTTACAATATCAAAGGATGCATTAGCTGTTTACTAACATTGGCAGTAATGCAGTTTATGACCTGGTTCTTTGGACTCTGAACATCACATTCTCCATCTAAATGCTACTGATGTTTTACTGAGCTAAAGTCATGTCTAGACAAATAGAGGAGTCTTATTGAGCCTATGTACTTACTCTTACAAATACTGCAACATTTACCGCAATTGCCCGTAACTGTGACTAAACTGAATATGTTGGAAGGTGCTATGGTTTGCTTCATTAAAATACTACATAAGAACATTTTTTCTCTTGATAGACCTGTGTAATCCAAATTTGTATTTTTTCTGGTTAATATTATGTTTCTTCCTTCTCCGAACCATATCTCATAAGAGAGAAAAAAGATTTAATACAAAAAAAAGAAAGAGGAGCTGTATATTATTTTCAAGAAATAAAACTGCTTGCAGAATTGCTGCTGATTCCTATCTTCAAGAACCTGATAACAAGGATCTGAGTAAGCATTTTTTTAATTCATTTTAATGAAGTGACAAATGTGGAAAGATGTGCACCAAATTCCTTAGTGAATGTTGTGGAAATAAGAAAGAAAATATCAACCTCAAACCAAAACAAAAATAACTCTGTAGAGGAAAAGAAATTAATTTCAAGAACAACATAATACCATGCAGACCTGCTCTTACAGCAAACCATCAAGTTAATTTAATTCCGCAAACCCCATTGCTCCAACAAAATGTTGTTTAAATCAATTCATTCTTTCATTATGCCGCTTAAGAGCACCATGAAGTGATGAGAAATTACTGAGATGACTTTCATGTATCAGAATCCCCTCAGTTTCACTTCATTTTCTATCCTGACATGCGATTAATGTGCTGCATTTGCATGCTAAAATAGTATATTTAATTGTAAAAGTGGTGGTGTTAAATTACCTTGCAATGAGTTTATTTTAAATGGTTCATTAAATTTTTTTAAATAGCTTACTGCACGATTGCATCTCTGCACTGCTTTGATGTATTACATCTTCAACCAATAGCTGCAATATAGGAAACCTTTACTTGCTATGCTATTTGCCCTTTCAACAACAGAGTTTGAGCTAAAAGCGACTGCAGGCTCACAGGTTCACATTCAGCTAATTACAGCAGTCGCGTGGAAGCCCACCCCTCTCCCACACCTATAATGCTCTTATCTGATTTTCCATCCTCTGGTAGCACACAATCAAGTCACACTATAACGCAGTATGTGATTTGATTAATGTCACTCATACATGTGATCTTCCCCTCCTTCCTCCCCATGGAAAGATAAAGTACACGTAGATCTTTTCTCTGGAAAAAATAAAGTTCTGGAAATCTTCAGGTTGGCAAAGGCCAGGTTGAAGAGTATTTGGTTCTTAAAATACTACATACTAAGATTTATGCAATCCCATGAAATTTAGGTCCTGAAAATATATATATATATATTTTTTTTTTTTTTTGGGGGGGGGGGGAGGGTGAAAGGGAATAATTCATTTTCATCAATTCACTACCAGTGATACTTTACATTACAACTTCATGTTTCTCTTTAGAAAATGTACATATATATATAAAATTATATTTACAAGAATCATTTAGGTTGGAAGGAACCTTGAGATCACTCATCCAACCCTCCTAACTGAAGCAGGGTCAGCTACAACAGGTTGCTCAGGGCCTTGTCTAGTCAGGTTTTGAATGTCACCACGGATGGAGACTCCACAGACTTTCTAGGCAATTTGTCCCAGTGTTAGACCACACTCACAGTAAAATTGTTTTCATGTGTCCAGATGGAACCTCCTGCTTTTTAATATGTGCCTATTGCCTCTCGTCACCAGTCGTTACTAAGAGTCCTGCTCCCTCATCTTATTTCCCCCTATGCTGAATCTTCTGTTCTGCAGCCTGGAGTCTCAGCCCACTCGGAATTTCTTATATGAAAAAGGCATCTGTTCATGACTCATTTCTGTGGCCCTGTGTCAAATTCAAATTCACTCCGGTAAATCCATACCTGTCTTGTGCTGAGGAGCCCAAACCGGGACACAACACTTCAGGTGTGAAACTCTGAGGAGTGGAGCAGAGCAGAGCAGCCTGCTACCAGGAGCTGCAAAGGTGAGCTAAGGCAGCAAAGCCCCCCAGGAACCAGCTTTCCCAAGCAACTCTGTTCTCTCCAGTAACACTTACCTCTGTCTACCTGATGGATAAAAGATTTCTCTATATTTAAGAGCATCAGGTTTTTATTTTCAATTTAATCTATATTTCCTGATTTTAGAGACCATGACCTGAAAGCTGCTGTAACAATCAAATTTTTAACTTGCTCTATGCAGATCTCTGTTGTCATTGCTCACATGAATACACTTGGAAATATAATGGAAGCCTCACTTCTGTCTCTTGATCTCAAGGGGAATTAAGCACTGAAATAACTTTGAAAAGCCACACATTAGTCCTTAGCTAGGATAACAGCCCTATTTTGATTCCTTGCTGTGTCTTTTTAGCAAGTATTTCACAAATGTGCACAAATAGTTGTCTATATTTAGGTCAGCTACATGCACTGAAATGTTGGTTTTATTCTATGGTGAAGAGGAAGAATATAACCCCTTAGGGAAGAGTATCATATCATTAAATTAATCTATTATATCTCTATTATCACTTCTGCATACATGCACTTTAAAATTAAAATTGTACATAGAGATACACATTTAGAAAATTGGTAGTATCACTGCTATTATCTACTCATTGGTACTGATTGGTGTACTTCTTCCCTGACATTACCTGGCATATGCTGATTAATGTGAGCCAGATACAGAGAAAATAAAGTTTCCCTGGTCTATACTGAAAGCAAAGAGCACTGGTAGTGGATTGGGGTAATCTTGCAAGTCTTGGTGTTATGTTTGAGGTGTTCTAGATGGATTTGAAAATCAAGCAATTACTCTTTTAGGTCCCACACATGTGGATGATCCACATTCAGGCTGCACTCTTCTGTGTGGTTTAGACTGTGAGCAGTGATAAGTGGAGTCATAGCATTGTGCACTATTTAGCAAATGAAAATACAAAAGACATGCAAGAAAATTTTGTTCAAGAGACTCGTAAAGTAAAATAGAAGAGGTCAGAGTTCAAGCTGAGCTTTCATTCCTGTTTTTGTATTTCTTGACTTGCAAGAACTTTTTCTGTTTTAAAAGATAACATCAATACCTTTTCACTTGCTCTGTATTCCACATTACCCAGATGTATATTTTAAGGTGGACAGCAAAAACTGTCCTTTAGTTTTGTGAACGATGATCTCAGCTTTAAGTCATACATGAGCTCTACATAGTTATATGCTTGAATGACAAAGCTGCATTACACAATTACTCCTATGAACAGATGTTTATCATCAAAAGGACACTGTTTACACATAGTGTGTACCTTTCCTAGGTACAAATGTGCGTACCACAGGCTGGACTGCCTGAAGCTATCTCGTCAAACATTGGTTTAATATTACTTATTGATTTAATATTATAGACAAGCTTTTGAATTTAGCCTCAGTGACAGTGGTAGAGTTTTACTTTGTAGACCCAGAATAAGCTTTTCCAGAAAAACAGATCTAATATGTATAAATATATTTTTTGGGGGGAGGAGGGGAGGGATATGCTACTTAAATGGTCTACCTAGCATATAATTGCAGTACACATGTAGACAGTAAAGTTCTTAATGATGTGTCTGCACAACAGTTTTCTAGGTAGTACCTGTTTTTTTTTTTTTTTTTTTTTTTTTTTTTTTTTTTTTCTGAGCTGTTTATTTATTTATTTTTTGAACACTTTTTCTGCACATTGCAGAAATGACTTTCAGGTGATTTGTTTTCTGTTGTTTGTGCAGAAGAGTTTTTGTCCAAGCCTTTAAACATGCTCTATTTGTTCTTAATGCGAGTACTCAATGACTCCCTGAATAGAAAATTAAAACAAACAAATAAAAAAAACCAAGTGTCTAGTAAAATAATTTAACAAATAGAAAACTACTTTCTTCAATCTCTCTCCTCTTCTTTTGACAACAGATGTGCTTTGTGAAGCTGGAAACTACATTTTAGCAGGTGCTCTCATTTGCTTTCTCTTTTACACAGAAACGGGCAGAAGTCTCAGCTTTGTCACCAGTTCCTATTGGTTTAACTGCAGACTGTTCTAGCAGTCAGAAGGCAATGAAGGCCAAAACCATTAATGTTACATCAAGGTCAAAAGTCGACAATTTTCATTTAATAATAATGTTCTCAATTCTTGAGACTTTCCAAGTCATACTGAGGTTATAAGAAACAACATGTGATATTCTATAGACTGTTTATTTCCAGGTACTGGCTTAGTTGCTCAGTTCTGGGCTGGTTGGCAAATGAAGTCTTAGAAGATGACATACATCAATCATGGATCTTATTTTTTCCTAGCTGTGCTAGCACTCAGGTATTATTGTCTGATATGTACATTGCACACCACTTTTGAGAAATAGTAACTGCAGACAGGTAAAGATAAGCAGAGAATATATTTCTCATTTTTTTTCCTAATGTTTTCCAGTCCTTCTGAAGGTTATAAGCCAAAATACATTTCCCCTAGGTAAAAATAATACCTGACTGCTTTCACCTCTGCAGCTTAAATTATTTGATGGGGTTACTATTAGACTGCAAAGCCACAGTTTTCATTCTGTACTCCTGATTGCTACAGCCTTGCTCTAGTCGATGCCTGGAGAAAAGCTACTAAGTGAATTGATGCTAGTTTTTCTCCTGGTGAGACACAAATCAGGCCTATGTCACACTTTAAATCCTAGTCATTAGACAGTCATTTTCACATTTTTATTTCCTAGTGAAAATAAGTAGTTCTCTCTCCATTAAACAGGGCTGGACTTTAATCTGTGAAACCCTGCAGACGGGTCCAATCTGGGTAGGAGAATGTCATAGCATTATGCTGATAATGCAGCTTAGATACCTGCTGTTCCTAGACTACAACATACTCAAATTACTACTGGTGGAATGCAGCACAAGTTTCCTGGGCAAGACTGAAGCTATTTTTCCCCAGTAGAGAGGCACCAATTATGTTATACTAACAGCACTCATTAGCAGGCTTCAGGCCACTGCAGTTGGTGCAACAAATTTCTTACATCTTTCTCTACCATGCCACTGCAGAACAAGTTAGCTTTAAAACAGGGATTTCACACACACACACACACACAAAAAAAAAAAAAAAAAAAAAAAAAGTTTATAAAAGTCCCTTTAAATGGGGAAAAAGAATTGATTGACAGGACACCAAAGACGTAGGGCTGAGCTAGGTTAGGTCCGGGAGAAAAAATAAGAATAAAATGAAGAGGAATGATATTTGCCATATACTAGAGGAGAAATATGATTCATTTGAGAAAATATATTTACAAGGAGTTAAGGAACAGAGAGCAGACCTTTCTCAATTAGGCTGAGAGCCCAGCAACACATCTCCTCCTCTTGCTGCCTGGCAAAGGAGGAAAGCAAATGCTGAGTTTGCAGGAATTCCATCCTCCTAGAACACAAACCAGATAGTCTATTGGAAAAAAAAAATATCCCAAATTTACTGGCAACCTCCTCAGCTAGAACTTGCTACTTTCTCCCCTCATTCTGTCACCATCTCACAGGTTTCTCCTGCAGGCCCTCAGCTTTAGAGACCTTAAATAATGGTTCCCAGAACCCCCAATCCACTCTGCCCCTTCTTTGAAGACAGCCCTAGTTACCTTATTTATTTTTTTATTTTTTTTAAATTTCTTACAGATTATCGATGTGAGCTATTAGCAGCACCCTTTAACAAATCTGTCTTACAGCAAAGTAAGATGCAATAATACAGCCAAAGCTCTCCAAAAGATTTTTTTTTCCTCTTTTGTTTCCCATAAATATCTTTCCATTTCCATCTTTGATCTCCCTGCTTCTCAGACCTCGTGTTTCCAGACTGCCTGTAATTTATGAGGCTGACATTGTCTGGGACCCCAGCATTTGCCAGTGCGGCCATGGACTCAGTGATGTATTCCAACAAAAATCCAGCATCTCCTTGGCTCAGCTTTCCAGTTCAGCTGCTCCTGTTCCCTTCCCCCTCACTACCCCTTCCTTGTTGGCACACTAAGTCATAAAAGAGCACTTTCAAGGAGCAAAACTAATGTAACTCCAAGGCTCATTTTTTGGTATTAATATCATAACCTGACAGATGACTGTCAGCAAGACCATCAATAACTGTTAGCAATGTAGCACAGCTGTTCCTTTTATTAATTCACTGATTTAACTATAGTTACTTGAATCATAAGAGAAATATCACTGTAACTACACACTACCAAAAGTAAATAGACCACAGCACATTTATTGTTCATGGTTCTCTGAAGAATCACCACTCATCAAATGGCTTATTTGGACAGCTTTACAGGGCACCAGCAATGTTCTCTCTCAAAGTTCATGTTCAGATTTGTGACAGCATCTATGAATAGCTTAGTCAGGTTCAGTTTGGCTCAGTAAAGTTTCTGCATGCATTGTTTGTAAAATGAGAAGTAAAACCTAACCTTGTAATTCGACATACTTCAGACTCTCAAAGTGTTCTAATTTCCAAGATCTCCTTGGAAGCAAACTTTAGCCCTCTAATTAGGGAGGATAGAAGGGGAAAATAGCTTGCCAAGATTTGGGGTGAAAATTAAAACACAGCTGAAATGTCATCATATTCAGATGAGTAGACGGGGTGGTTCCCTACCCCTCTCAGCTGGCCCCAATTATTGTTTAGGAGGGGCTTTTGCTAGAGAAAATAGAAAATGAGGTTTTATCTGTTGTTACTCTGAAGACATTCAGTATTTCAAAGTTCCTCCATGCAAATACAAAATAAAATTTACAAGGTAAATGTAAAATTGTGTTTCTTTTTCCAAGTACATGGTCATGTAATACAACGGAATTAATTTACCCCTGTTAAATTGGAGATGCATTAAAATCAAGTTCTGCCTGCATTACATGTGTATAGCTACTTACTGTAAAATATTTTTGCACTTGTTTTGTATCATCCAAGATTTGAGATGTACCATGTGGAACCTATGCTCCATCATTGCCACATGCAATCTTCAGCCTCAGTGATATGCAGACAATTACATATACTGGTAGGAAGATATTCTCTCAGCTCTTGGCTTTAAAAACCCCTGGCATTTTCTACCTCCTTTCTGCCTGGTATCCCCACAGCACGAGCAGCAGACATATACAATCATGCTTGTACTAAAAGAGCTGAAACATTTATTTTCATGGAATGAAAGGAGGGAAGGGGAGAGCAAGATGCAGTGAATGAGCCATATGGCTTATGTATGAGGAAGGTTCTGAGAATGACAGCAGTTAACTGCATTCGCAGGACAGTTACTTTTTTTTTTTTTTTTTTGCTGTGAAGAGGCAGCTCTGCAAGTGACAATGGATGTGAACAGAAAGCTCATGGATTTCATGCCCACCCACCCTTGCCCACCAACTGATAGCAGCAGCTTCCTCTCTGGGTCATGTGCAAGGATACAAATCAAATGGAGGGAGGCTTTCCCAGGATGAAAGATTTCTATCATCTAGGATTTAGCTGGTAGGCTGTAAAGTGCTTTCAGATCCTTTAGATCTGTATACATGAAGGTGGATATCAGTGAAGTTGAACTGTGAAAACACCATCAAGAGCACAGATAACTCAAAGCTGATGAATTTAGCAGGAACCTTTTATACTACAGTCTATGAATTAGAGACAGGAGGAAAAGATTTTAGCAAAAAAGTTAAGGCAATAGAAACAGGTGGGGATAAGGAACTTGTATTTTTAACTTAGTACTTTACACCTTGGAAGTTCAAATAGATGCATTTCATCTAGCATGGAATCCCAGTATGTACCAAATGGAGAAAGATATGAGGCATTATCCAATGCAAGTATAAAGCTTTACAGAAGGCAGTAAGCACACAATGACATTTTTTTTCTTGTTCAACTAGAAGTATCTGTATCTGATTAACAACCTAATTTATCCTTCGGTAACACAAGAGGATCATTTTTCCCCTGGGTTATCATTTTGGTTCTGATGCCTCCTCTGTAACTACATAGATTATAACTGTAACCACTTGATATTAACGATGTTTATTTGTAACTGGAAGCAGAAGGATTTTTCAACAATACCATGGGCAGCACCAGCATAATCTCCATTCCCTGCCTTCACGCAAGTGTGCCTGCTCTTTGATAGCTCTTTTCATTCAGTTCAGAGATGCAATCCATGAGTGATTTCCAGGAATATGACAGGCAAGCACTGATTGTGTAGCAGAAAAACCTAAACAAAGTCAATCCAGTTCTTGCCTTCGTTACTGTCAGGAATATCACATACTGCTAGCACACTGATGGACGCAACTATTAGGCAACTACTAGATCACCAAAATCACCTTCCAGCCTGCTGAGCAGTCAAGATTAACTTTTGGTTCCGATTTATTTAGGCTGGGTCAGGAACAGAGTGACAAAAGGTTCAGACTCCACTACTCCTGTATTCCTGAACAAACTTTTCTAGGGAGATGAAGTCCTTCAGTAGTCCTTTCAGGCCTGACTCTAGGCTTCAGGCAAACCACAAGCTACATTTAAATAAAGTCTCAAAGAGTTGAAGTTTACTAAAATCCAATGGGAAATTTTGCTATGATTTGGTGGTGGCTGTTTTTCTAAGGAGATTTTTTTTTTTTTTCTGGGGTTAGTCTCACAAGGTTTCATTAGCAGTGGAACAACTCAAAGTAATTTTCTGTGATAGACAACTTCACAGCAAATGTACATGTGTGAGAGTCAGGCTTCCACCTGTTCATTATGCAACTTTAAGCAAAGCTCTCTTTGTGAATAAGTGTGTTCAGCATTTCCACAAATAAATCCATGGCCTGCTTTCTGCCTTTTCTCATACAGACACTAGGCTGTGGTTAGCCGTCACTTCTGTAATGCTGTATTGTGTTATACAATCCACAAGAAGCCATAAGAGCCTGAAAAGTCAATGTAAGGAAATGGTGAGAAAGGCAGTCAAAGAATAACGACTTCAAAAGGCATGTCTCCTGACACTGGGGGATGTTCCATTTCCTTGCTGCACAGCTGGCTCATGTTTGATCATTCAGAATTCCTTTTTCAAAAGCTGATCTGCATCCTGAGCTCTTACCCAGAGCTAGGCAATTCCTATCAGTAATCTGGGTTGTGACACTACCAAAGAGCAAAACCCTGCTGAGAATCAGACAGAACTCAACCCCTCAACTTCTACATCCAGCAGGTTTGGTGCCTGGCACCCTTTGCCTGCTGCGCAGCACTCGGCACCCCGCACTCTCACTGAGTCTGGCAGAGCCAAGTCAGCCTCAGCACCAAAAGCAGCCTTTCAACTGCAGCATGGGTTTTTTGCATGATAATCTAACTCAGCTCCTCCAGACAGATCTGGAACTGCTTGTGAAAAAAGGGGGCTTTGTGTAGTATTACAGATACTGTCAACTGTTAGACCAGTGCCAAGCAGCAGACTATCTCCTCCTCACAGCTGCAGCATGTTCCCTCTTCCAGGTGGCACCCAGAGGTGCTGCAGCAATGGCAGGAGGACAGCACTGTTTTGCTCACTCCAATCATCAGCAACACAACTATGTGATTTACCTGACCCATTCACCCTCTGTATGACTGCAGCTTTCATAGTAACCTCTAAAGATGTAATTAGAGAATATTCATGGGAAAGCAGGTCATTTTTATTTAGCCAGAGCTGAGGTACCCCACCTTTTTTCCTTAACATATCCTATTTTCTTTTAGGCAATATGGCCAGATTTACAGTAAACTCCTTAAGTCTATGGCAGGTAAAACCTTGTCTTTTCTGCCAGTTGTAACAATTGGCTGTAAAAGCTTGCCTATTAAATCCTAAGAGAGGAGAAACAAGGAAATAAAACCATTACTCACTTCTCAAAGTTTATTAGACGAAAGTAGTTCACATCTGCCATTGATTTGAATTAGATGGCTTTCTGAAAGACCCAGAATTAAGTGTCATCTCACCACAAACTTTGTAAGTCATGCACCCATAAGAGTAGAGATGGATTTGTTTTCTGATATACAAACTGTTGGATAATTAGTAGAGTTTTGGATAATTTGCATAGTTGAGAGAAAGACATGATTTATTAATGGTTTGTATATGTGTAGACGTCTTGCTCAATTGACATATTTCAACTGTATTCATTTCATACAGAAATAATGCAATGCCCATTGTAGTTTTCCACTTTTGAAACATCTGCCCTCCTGAGCATTAAAATAAAAAATCCAGCCTAGCTTTGCGTAACAGCACAAGCCCTTTGTACAGTAAATTGCTACGTGTCCTTTTATATACAATGTGCTCAAAAACAAGGAATTTGCATGTTGAATTTGAATAACAGGCCAAAATAAGATAGTTTCTCTTTGCTGACAGAAAAGCATTAGCCCTTAACACATATAACCATTCTTCAATACAGAAATGTATTCTTTAAAGTAAGGGTAATTGCAAAACCACTCAGCAGAAAGGAAAATAGGTTCCAAAAAAATCACATCTGATTGATGTACTTGACAAGTGGGTAATAAAATTAAGTTATGCTCAGAACAATTTGGAATAATTGATTTGTTTTATGACTTCGACCAAAGTATGCAAAAAAGCAACATTCTTTCATAGTGTCACTATAATTGTTCATACTCTTGAGAGAATATGAAAGAGGAAAAAAGGCTATTAGAGTTTTGTTATGAAAATGGCTAATTAGAGAATCTGAATAGGATATTTGAAATACCACATTTACAATGCCCATGGACTGTGCAATGCATATAAAACACATATTGCCCATGACTCAGACCTAATTGTGTACAGTTTTACCAAGGCCTCTGAATTTCCTCCCACCATCCATTGTGGCTACAAATTACATCACTGAAATCCTCTGTTTCCTCTCCTATGCTTCTCCAAGGGTCCTGAGACAGAATGATATGCTTGATGTGACAACTTCTAAGCTCTGTGCCTGAGGGAGATTATAATTAGCAAAAGGTACTTGTTCTTTATCTTACAAGTGAACTATGAAGTTGGGTGACTGGTAAAGCCAGACAGGGCTGCCCCTTGTGCTGGTACCCAGAGCTTAGAATTTCATGCTCTTTACTGCGCATGAACACTGCCTCCCTGCCATGGCACAGAAGCCACTTCAAACACTCTCAAGGGGCACAGGATTCGATAGGGAGCAGTCCAGGGAATGCCTGCACATTGCTTCACATGTACAAAAATACAGAAGTGTGTAGGCATCAAAATGGCCTGAAGAGAAACCTAATTGACCTCTTCATGGCAAGGCTTGGTGACAGCAAGCAGCAGGGTTTGAAGGTATTGTTGGACCCATGAGAACATTTTGTTTCTTGCAGTAAAAATGCAACATAAAATCAGAAAAAGTGTGAATATCTTAGTTCAGTCAACTAATTTAAAATGTGATTTTGGGGCCAGAAGCAATTCATTAGCTGCAGCCTAAAGCTTTCCCAGTAAATCTCAGGAACAATTGAATGATTTCATATTATAAAAAACTTGTTATAACAAATTGACATTTTAAGTGCCAGGAGAATTTAAAGAACACTACCTTGAAGCAAAATCTTGTAAGGAGATGCAGACACTTCCTATTACTCACTGTTTTGACCACTTCTGCATGCATTCGGTTGCTTGGCACCATTTGTGTACTCTCACATTCTCAGCGGAAACATTTTCCTAATTAGGGAAAATAAGAGAAATACAGAGAAATACTGTTAGGATGTGTTAAAGGTGATAAAATGCTTAAGAATTACACAATCCCTTTAAGTCTTAAGAGTAGAATTTATTCTGCAAGACAAAACATAGAGCCTTTTATTTTATTTTATTTTATTTTTGAAGTCCTCTCCTGCCTTTTTGTCAAATTGTAACTTGCACAGAAAGAATGCAATGAACTATTTTGTGTGGAAGATGGAAAGCTGGGTCTGTCAACAGGATTTATAATATATTCTGTATAACCATTTGCTTAGAAGCATATCTTGTGAAATATCATACTACTCCAGGAGAGTGTCTTGTTTTGTTTCATTTAATTGAAAATCAATAAATAACTATTTTTGATACACTATCTTTCACCAGGCATGTGCCAGGTGTTCATTAAAGAAGAACTCTATATATTTATTATCCTTGACAGGTTAAAAATTAGTTCTTGTGAAGAAACCTTAAATCAGGACTTATAAACACATTTAACATAAGGCAATGATTCCTTTAGAAAACTCAGTTAATCTGCATACAGAACTGAAGAAAGCTGGAGAAGATGAGAAAGATATAGACCCACAAATAACTGCTTACTTTTTAGTTAGGTGTAACTGCTAGCAACTTTGCTAGAATTCTCATCTAAGAAAAGATTGGAAAGGATTGAGTTGTGGGTCAAGAAGAAAGAGCTAAGATCTTCAAGCAGGTCACCACAGTCCCTCATTCCAAGTTTTCGTACATTTGAATCCAAAGCATCTCTTCCCTATCAGGTGCAGATACTGTAAGATTCTTTGCAAGAAAATAAATGCCTCAGATAAAATGTTTTGGCTCTTTACTGCTTTGGGCTTAGTCATGTTTTCAAACAGATCCTCACAAGGATTTGTATTATCACACCAGCCTGCATCTCTAATCTCTTAAATCCAAAATGCAGACATTTAAAATCCTGGGTCAGCATCTCTGGAGTGTGTAGCAAAAGGAATTCAGGACCTGTCCCAGCACCTGCTCTCAGCTGTATTGAATGCAGAAGAAAGCAAGGGCGAACAGCAGCTCTGTCCCTGGCTTTTTCTCACCTGTGCTGTCAGCTGCTCAAGGGCAGGCAATTTTAAAGCATTCTCCCTTTATGCTGGATGCTTTTGATGTCCCCATGCTGAGGCTGAGCATCCTGTTCTCCAGTGGTCAAATTTCTAGGAGTTGAGAAAGCACCTTGCTTTCATCAGTGGATTCTCTATAGGCAGCAGAATGTCTGAAAGTCAGACAGAACTTCCACCTTTTTTTTTTTTTTTCATTGAAAACTATAAGGATTCCAAATTTTGTCACCCATGCATGTAAAAAAGTCCTTCATAAGGACTTTTGGGTTAGAAACTGGCTGGATAGCCGGGCCCAGAGAGTTGTGGTAAATGGAGTCAAATCCAGTTGGAGGCCAGTCACTAGTGGCGTCCCCCAGGGCTCGGTGCTGGGGCCGGTCCTCTTTAACATCTTCATCAATGATCTGGACGAGGGCATTGAGTGCACCCTCAGTAAGTTTGCAGATGACACCAAGTTAGGCGCGTGTGTCGATCTGTTCGAGGGTAGGAAGGCTCTGCAGGAGGATCTGGATAGGCTGCACCGATGGGCTGGGGTCAACTGCATGAAGTTTAACAAGGCCAAGTGCCGGGTCCTGCACCTGGGGCGTAATATCCCAAGCAGAGCTACAGGCTGGGAGATGAGTGGTTGGAGAGCTGCCAGGCGGAGAAGGACCTGGGAGTGATAGTGGACAGTCGGCTGAATATGAGCCAGCAGTGTGCTCAGGTGGCCAAGAAGGCCAACGGCATCCTGGCTTGTATCAGAAATAGTGTGACCAGCAGGGCTAGGGAGGTGATCGTCCCCCTGTACTCAGCTCTGGTGAGGCCGCACCTCGAGTACTGTGTTCAGTTTTGGGCCCCTCGCTACAAGAAGGACATCGAGGTGCTTGAGCGGGTCCAAAGAAGGGCGACAAAGCTGGTGAGGGGCCTGGAGAACAAGTCCTACGAGGAGCGGCTGAAGGAGCTGGGCTTATTCAGCCTGGAGAAGAGGAGGCTCAGGGGCGACCTTATCGCTCTCTACAGATACCTTAAAGGAGGCTGTAGAGAGGTGGGGGTTGGCCTGTTCTCCCACGTGCCTGGTGACAGGACGAGGGGGAATGGGCTAAAGTTGCGCCAGGGGAGTTTTAGGTTAGATGTTAGGAAGAGCTTCTTTACTGAAAGGGTTGTGAGGCATTGGAACAGGCTGCCCAGGGAGGTGGTGGAGTCACCATCCCTGGAAGTCTTCAAAAGACGTTTAGATGTAGAGCTTAGGGATATGGTTTAGTGGGGACTGTTAGTGTTAGGTTAGAGGTTGGACTCGATGATCTTGAGGTCTCTTCCAACCTAGAAATTCTGTGTGTGATAAGCAGAATTAGGAAATAAAGGGACTCCTCTTCAGTATGTATAATATGTTTGGACTTGCTCTGTGGGGAGAGGGGAATATCTGGGTGATCAGAGGCCTGGACTAAGTTACTGTCTGTTAATAAAAGCATAGTCATGGAGCAGAGTCTTTTCTGCATGTTGTTAATGATCTGATCTAGAAGTGCAGGAGCTTAATTTTACATGTGTACATAGCTGGTTCAACTGATGGCCATAAAGAAAATCGTATCTCTAAATGTGCTGATGTGCTTTTCTGGCTTGCAGTGTGAATCCCTGATTGAACAGCTGTGGCAGAGCATTTTATCAGATGAAGGAAAAGATTCTTGCAGAATTCAGTTGTATATAGAGCCAAGTGACATTCAGAAGGAAAAGCTTGCCACAAATAATTCACTTTGCCGACACTAGGCACTATGCAGTCTGATTTTAACATCTATTCACACTAAGCAGATTAATGATTTTACTAGCTCACTCTGTTCTTTCTAAAAGGAACCAAAAAAATTCTACAAGCCATGATAATCTTTCACCTTAATTAAACCATTAGAACAGTAAATGTTCACTCTGAGCTTTTCTTAAAGAGAATTGTTGAAAGAACTTGCACTATGTTTCCTCTGGGATTTACACCATTTTAAAGTGCCTTATTTTGTGCAGTAGTTTCCCATTGCACAGTTTCTACTTGTTTGATCTGAGGGAGAAATGCATCCAGTCACCTGGACAACATCTCTTATCTTGTATCAAAAGGACTCATTCTGTTCATACCAAGAAGAAAACCTTTCACTCACTTAAATTGGAGCGGGACCTGCTAAAGAGTAACAGAAGAATTTAGAAGCTCGCTCCCAATTATCCAGTTCTTTTAGCCTTGATTCATTATATTAAATAGCCCCATGAAACCACTAGACTTTGTCTGGTTGGGTGGAATCAACCTTCAGCAAATGGTTAATGTTTGATTTTGTTCAACTAAAATGGATGGAATTTTGGTGCACAATGTCAATTTGCTTAAAGATTGTATACAGTTATGCAGAAATAAGTGGATAACAGTGCATTTCTTGTGAAAATTGAGGGTATAAGAAACAGCAGGAGCACAGCAAGAAGATTAGAAAAAGAACTGAAGAGAACTGTTTAACAGCTAATTAGAGTCATCAACTGAGCACTATTGGTTTGCATAACTGGAGACATTATGCCACTGAACAGGGGTGTGCATGGCATATCTCATTAGCTTCTGGGAATTCCTGCATTGAAAAGTTGCAGACAAATATTTCAAGAGGGACAACAAAAATTACCAGAGGTGAGGGATCAATTTAACAGGGTAGTTAGACACACGTATGAAAAATTCATATAAGCGTCTTGGCTAAACATTAGCTAGAATAGAGATGTTAGACTTGCATTTAGGAATAAAGAAGCTCAATTACCTAAGTTTGAATCTAATGGTGAAGTCAAAGTTTCCATTTAACCTCATGCATGTTGTCTCAGTTTCCAGTTTAATTTGCATCATCCTAGGTTTTAAGCAGTTTTTACCCTTAGAAAAATCAGAAGGGTCTTTTAACTGTAGAGCCACAAATGGACATTACCCACACCTGTCTGAGCTGGACAAATCAAAGTAATGATTTCTTTAATTATTTCATCTTTGAAGTAGACCTATGTTTTGAAGGTAAAACATTTAGACTCAAAGTTTTCTGCAGATGTAGAATCTAGAAGTCACAGAACATTCTTCAAAAGGTTATTACCAATGCAAATGTAATCATCCGAGTTTCTCTTTG
>NC_048897.1:5886984-5922209 GCF_011077185.1 Oxyura jamaicensis | reverse complement strand
TGTTCACTGTAACCTCTCCATCAGTCAGACTGGGAATAATGGGCCTCACAGTTCAGAGCAGCTTAGAGCCCTGCTGTGTGCGTTTTCAATTATTCATCTGGATCTTAGCAGTAAATAGGGGTAAACTGGGTAAGACTTGTATTGTAATCGCTGGTGCTGCCAGTCTAACATTTTTCATCAACAATAAAATTAACTTGGAAAAAACTCAACAGTAGTGTCACTTTAAATATTCAAAGTTATAACATGCTACTCTTTGGTATTAAATTCTAACAGTGTAGCAGATTACAATAATAAAATCACAAAAAAATACACTTTCCACCTTTCAGGCACAAAAAGCATTGATCAAACATAATATGCACAGCAGAATAGAGAGCAGGGTTCTTTTAAAAATAAAGATTAGCTAAAAACATTTAAAAGGCTTTACACACAAAAAGCCCCTACAGGGTGTGCTCTCTGAATAAAGATTCAAAACATTACCACAAAAGAATATGATTCATTATTATGGCTTTTATCAAGATGACTTCTCACACAGCTCTCCAAATGAATTCAACCTGGGAGCTAATCCTCCCACTGACAAGTCAGTTCATGGTATTTGGACCTCACAATCTCAAGTCCAAATGACAAACTGGATCAAGACAACACGGTTAAATCCAAGCCCTGCTCTGCTCCCTAAACAACTCTGTTGATATCACTGCATAGGGTTGAAGGCAAACACTTCAATATCTTTCCAAATCTTTTAAAGATTATCCTCAGATTTCCTGAAGGGTTAGGCCTGAACACAGAATCCAGGCTAAGTATTGAATTCATAAAGAGTTGAGATTTCTGAATAATTGAATTATGATAATTATTTAATTTTGTATTATATTGTAATTAAACCTACATCTATGAAATACTGAATTATGCTAGTATTTATTTCTAAAGCCTGTCAGTATTAATACCCGAAAACCTCAAAATTAGTTCTTAGGTTAGGAATCACAGGCAATTCATCAAAAATGTTTCTTTGGGCTTGTGGCATCATCTTAACATCGAATGAAGCTAGTTTCACCAAGCTAACCTCATCTCAGCCCCACTGCAAAATAGTATCAGGGCTACATAAAGTGCCTGGATTAGCAGTGGAGAGTTTGTAGTCACTAGATCTGTAGCCTGTGCCCCCCTACATTAGAAAGCCAAACTTCATTGGAAGAATGATCAAGCACGGGTTCTCACGTGCAGAGAGGATTCAAGCGAGCAGCATTGCTCAGGTCATGATCAAATATTCCTTGCAATGCAAACAAACTGACCCACTTCTCTCTATTCATGCTACTGAGATGAAGGTCTTGAAAGGTCTCGCTTTATGGACATACTCTCTCATGATTTTGATACTGCAGATTTCAGCTAGATGTCTAAAGTGAAGGTTGTGAGAGTACGTTGAAATATCCTAATGACTGCTTCTACTTCATCCCTGCATTGACTCAAACATGCCCATGGCTAACTGCAGATGCAACCTCCACTGATAAGTCCAACAAGGTGTTTCAATGTTCTGTGTACAATTTCCTCATTCCAAGTGTTCCCTCAATAGTAAAACATCATTTCCTGTACTAAGTTGTAAAACATTTCTATCAAATGCAGACATATGAAGAAAACACATAATTTATGCCTTATAGTCTAGCCTTTGGTAGTAATCCAGCTTTAAGGCATCAGACATGAAACCTGTGCCCGCAAGAGTCCTGTTTTTCTTCTAGAATGAAGTTGTAAAATATTAAGGCAAAAGACTCCTTTTCTTTTGACATAAAATTTTGTCTTTGCAGTTTTCTGAACTGTTATTGCTGTTGCATTTTTGTGTCAATTTCTTTCTAAAGAAAATGCAATTTGTGGGCTTTCAGGGACAGAAGATAGTAGCAGGGACACCACTCCCATTCAAAATTTTACTTCTGGCTACCATTAACAGTGTGTGGAAACATCACCACTGAACCCAAGCTGTTAAGCACGAAGGAAGCAGTTTTCTGCACACCTTATGATAGGGATGTAGCTGAGCTTTTGCAATTGCCATGTCCACAAATCACAGTGCAGCAAGTCCATTGAGGAGAAATCATTCAAGAAATGTTGTGTAGAAATGTGAAGACAAAAGGAGATTTTTCTTTTATCCTATACAATTCTGAGCTCTGTGTGAATCTGTAAGAGGGGAGATGTTTCTCTTGCAATTTTGTTGAACCTTCCCCAACCAAGGAATGATGTAACGTGCAGCCTAATTGCAATAATTCACAAAAGACAATTACAAACTAATTTTGAAACAATTTTATCTAACCTTAAAGAGATAGTGTATACGAAAAACTGAAAATATGCATGAGAAACACTTTTTTTCAGTACAGTGTGACAAAAACACCTAGACAGACTGAGTGGCATATATTCTAAGAGAACATTAGCCACATGGTGCTCTACTGACTGAAGTCCTCTATTCGCTACTGTTGAGCACAGGATTTCCCAGCTCACAAAATCATCCTGCCAGTCACCTCTGCTTACCAGTGACTCAGCTCTTCATCAGAGGTGTGCAGAGACCATCCACAGGAGCTAGGCAGGGGCTGGGCTCTGCGCACATTTGCGATCATTCCTGTCTCTGGAGGCTACAAATGAATTGCCCAACAGTGATGGTTTTGATAGTAGCCTAGGAACTAAACTTTAGTGACTGCATAGGGAGTTCACATCACTCATTTCAGATGGGCAGACATGCAGATGTCAAAACACTGTTCTCTTATAACTGAATAGGTCTAGGTTTGAAATGGTGAAGGTCACTGATTCTCTAGATAAATTTATGTTGTCTGAGCATGCCAGTGATTCACTCTGTTGCTACTAGTATTTACATCCTTGCATCAAGCAAAGACTAGAGTAATATTGATTTAGGTTACAAATCTCTTCAGCAAGTAAACAAATGCACTGTTTGTGAAAGGCAATTCATGAGAGAAAAAGTTCCATTTAAGAGGCTTAGCCACAGTCACTCTGCTTCTCTTTTCAGGTCAGAATTAACATTTCTGATCTGTCAGTGCAGCAGGTTCATTCATTTTGGTGATTTCCAATCAAGCTGTGCTCTTCCTTTGTCATTATCAGCCATCAGCCACAGCAACAAACTGTGTGATCAGAACTTAAGCTGTCAATTTGGTTATGATTCATGAGGCTCAGGGGAATCCAGCTTGCTCTTCTGCAATGATATTGATTCTGAAGTGCTGACGGTACTGAAGTTTGGTGATGTCAGTGCATTGCAGCATACATGATAAATATATTGAACTAGGATTTATGGCTTTCACGCATCTACCTGCAATTCTGATCCAGGGCATTACTAAGTCCTGGGTGAACTTCTTTTGATCTTCTTCCACTCCTCACATAGGCTGTGAGGAAATGAGCCAAATTACCTGCCTGGGAGAGGGTGCATGGAGAGTATTTTTGCCTCCCTCCAGCTGGTACCAGATTAATCCCAAGCTAAGACATCCTTTTTATCTTAGCACTTTATTAGTTTTTGCCCCCTTAATTCTGAGGCATACCAAATGTACCTAAAATATAGCAACAAGATATATCTGTAAGGATACAGATTACTGAAATCTCCTCATTCAAGAAAAATACACTTATTGCATCAGTAGTGTCTCCTTTTGATTATCCCAGCAGAACTATGCAATACACAGAAATGACTACCAAAGACAGCGTGAAAGAATCACTGATGTAACACTAGGCTAGGCCTGAAGAATTGAACACTATTCTTTCTCTTGCATAGTCCTTAAGAGTTGTTTGAACTGCGTAAGTATACAAGAGTCTCAAGCTAGTGGGACAAGTGATTTAGCCCTACAATATGCAGTTGTACAGCTGCATCAGCATGGCATTGTGCTCAAACCAACATTGCTAACAGCAATGCTACCTTCAGGTCCCAAGCTAGTTTTGCTACCACATCAACATGACAAACCATCTTCCTGAAGAAAAAAGGAGTATTCTATTTAGGTTATTCACTCATTCTTTAAAGCAAGTTAATGGGACCCCGAATACCATCCACCAGTGCAAATTCACTAGCTTCACAGAAGGACACAGCCTATAGTTTTCAGGTTCCACCTAGTCCTAGCCTAGTTTTACTGGTGTTGAAGGAATTTCCAAGTCTCCTCTTTCAGTAAAACCAACATTTAAGGATTTTACAGCTTTCTACTCTTTTGTGCATAGAAACATTTACATTTAAATAGACATTTTCTGAAATACATAAGTAATTGTCCTCCAGATCAATCAATTATGATTGATTAGGAAATTAAATCAATTAGAACACATTTTCAGAACCTATAAGCTTTAAACCCAAGCATGACAAGTTATGATTTTTATCAATAAGCCACAATAACCAGACTTCTGAATTTCTAGTACAGCTTCTATTAGCTTTCATTTTGGTGAAAGAGACACTGTAAAAAAATTAAATTACAACAGACAAAATTAGAGCTCAACCACAGATGCTCACAGAGGATGAGAAGGTCCTGTACAATTAGCGTGATCACTACTCTGACGTTCACAGTTCTTGCAGTAGCCAGCAGAAAGGCCTACGAGCAGCTTGAAGATGCTGGTCTACGTTTTCCTGCTGGGCAGATCCTCCAAGGATCTACTGCCAAGGGAGATAACAGCAGCATAGCTCTACCTGCCCCCTACTTCAAGCTTCATCTTAATGGAGGGTGGGGCAGGCAGCAGCTCAGCAGGTTTTATACCTGCTGTGACCTCAAATTATTGCTGCCACCTGGGAGAAGAAAGGACCAGTGAATGTGGTCTGGGAGGCTCAGCTACAGACACAACAGGAGAAAAGAAACCTTGCACAACACCAAGTAATCGTAATAGGCATGTTCAGTGATAAATCATTAAGAAGGTTTCCCTACGTATGCCTTTGGTATTGTTTTATACAAACGCACTTCCTTACTTGCATGCGACTAGAGTAAGATACTAATACCTGCAAAAGATTATTAATATTAGTTGAACTTTCTGATGTTAGTCAGGGCTCCTGCCCCAAGATACCCTGTAGGAATGATTTTGTTCAGTTGTGATTGCGGAGAATCAAATCCATTGCAAATCTTTAGGAACAGGCATTTTCTACTGTTAAAGACACTGGAAACCTCCCCTAAGGAAATGAACTTGGAAAGAGCAATATATTAAGAGCTGAATCCTGAAGTTCTGTGAAATCTGTGTAACAGGATTTTTCATATTCCTCTAACAGTTCAGGCTTGGCTTTTTGCCAGAAAGACTGTCTATTACAAAAAAATCAACATAAAGCAAGCACTAAAGGATTAAGATCTGGCTAAAAGCTTGTAGCCTCAACATGTTTTAAAAGATGTAATTTTTCATGTTGTCTAGCCTGGGTCTCACATCTTCCATTCTGTCACTATTAAAACAATTTCTGACTTGTTACCAGGGTTATTGTATTCTGTTCAGCAGTAATAAATGCAAAAACCAAAACCAAACTAAACCAAACAAACAAAAAAAACAAACAAACAAGAAAACTACTGAAAATTTATAAAGTTTTCTAGAGAAGTATTCACTCTGCTATGTACACTATGAATATGCATGCATTTGATTTAATTTTGTTTTACCCATGTGATTACCAGAGACACTAAAGAACTGGAAGAGACTTGTAGAGGTGAAGCTGAGGTGGAGCTGAAACCAACATTGAAACCACAAGTATTAATTTGGATTTGGCTGTATCCTAAGTATACAACAGTGAAAAACCGTAACACAAGAATTGACTGTGATCTTCAGAAGTAAAGACAAACTGCTACGCTAGCCATACAACAAACACTGAAGGCCTTACTAATTCATAGCTTTCATGGATATGGTAACTTTCTCTGGGAGTTTGCATCAACGCAGTCCCTCTGGTTAAAAACATACAATATTTTCATGCAGGTACATCTCATTTTAACATGCAGATTTTCAGAAGCTGCCCTGCAAGAGTACAGGTAGACATGTAATTAACAGGAGTCACAAATAAACTGCAAATGCTTTTGTACAGCATATTAAATGCTGCTGTGCTTTCTGAACTAAAAATGACTAATATGTCAATGCTTCTGTTACCTGCTTGCCTTCAGTTATTTTGAATAAGTTACATGAAATAGTTTTTAGTAATCATTGTTTCTGTAGCACCTCAAAACCTATCAAGGAGCTATTACCTAAACCTCAAATTGACACTGAACTGAAATACTCAGAGGGGTACCTCATTTTGTCTAGTGGACCTTAGATACTGCTAGATTTTTTTTTTTTTTTCCAGTAGTAGTTGTAGTATGGAAATAACCATAAAATCACCTCACCATTCAGGTAATTTGCTTTCAGAAATTTATTTGCAACATATTTTACTTATTTCCTAATTCTCCAAAGTGTTCAAAAACTGCATATTAAGTAGGGAGACTCAGCTCTTACCATCCACTGACTTCCATGGAAACTGTAGACGCTCATTACATTGCATGATGAGGTTTTGCAATCAAAAAGTATGCAAAGAAGTTTGATGTGCTTTCTTGCCCTTAATGGTCTTGAAGGACCTCTTGACCTTCTAATTATGACCTGCCTCCTCTCTGCCAGTTTCCAACCACACAACCAATTTGGCAAGCAGAACAGTTGAGAAGAGACTTAAGTAATGGAAGTTTCTGGACACATCTCAACCTGTCACTTCCATTATTAATGTTTATATTGCTATGCCAGAGGTCAAATGAGTTAAGAGTTCATTGTGTTCATGTGTTCATGTGTTCATTGTGTTAAGAGTTCATACATTTAAGCATAAAAATGCCATGTCTGTCAGCTAAGGGTCTAATGGGAGCCATGGACTGCTAAGCTCTGAAACATATAAGTTTTGTTTTTAACAGAAGATTGTGACAACTGCACCTTATTTTGCCCAAATAGCTATGATAATTTTCAAACAGAAGAGTATGATTGAACCTAGGGCATGTTCATTTATTGACTGCTCACACAACATTAGGCATTGAATTTCCTCAATTTAGGTGATTTCATAATTGGAAGAACAAATATTTGCTCATTGTATATATATATATATATATATATATTCAAATATTCCAAACTTTAAAATGCAGTTAATTGTAGCTTCTACTTATTTCAAGATTTTTTTTTTTTTTTTTTTTTTTTTTTTTCAGCAGGTGATACAGCAACAGTAGAATAATATTGCAGAGGAACAATAGAATTTTCAATGTAACAATGTATGATGTGAATCCATGCACTAAAAAAAAAAAAAAAAAGATTGATCATTTAGCTATGTGGAAAAAAATGCCAAGAGAAATTAATTGCTAGAATCTGAAAGTCAGGAGACTAATCCAATTAAACATGTAAATGTGGTACCTATGGTGTTCATTTGCAGTGTCCTTCGAGCTAATAATTAAATGATGAATTTTAAAACTAATCATTAAGAAAAGTATCAGCTGTTAGCCTAAAATTCAGAGTGCTTTTAAACTTGTGCTGCCACATTAATTCTTGACAAAGTCATCTCAGCTCCCAGCCCTCACCTATTTCCAGCTTAAGGTACTGGAAGAAGAAATCCTGTTTTTCAGTCTGGAAATGTAGATGGCTAGAACTACTCTGAATGTGTATTGTCACGAATATACTAAAAATCCTGAACATTTGACAACCTAACCATGTCAAGGATATTGAATAAAATAACCTTTACATGACAAAATAGAACTGTCCAGAGGGCTTTGACATCAGCTACCTCACCTGAGAAACTGCCATAACTGGGGAACAGCTGAACAATTCCTGTAGCTATTTCCAATTTCAACAGCCACCAACAGGAACAATCATGATATGCATGTGGTTACCACTAGTTATGATCTGCTGTTATTTTATGACCAATTGATCTCATTTGACTTGTCAGCTTATGTAAAAATCAGGTATCTTTCCCAGCAAATTAGGGTTAGTCTTAAAATCAGGAGTTTTATAAAGAATCTAAACATTTGAAACTTGGAGATAAAAACCCTGAAGATTTGAAAAAACTTAATTCCTCAAAGGAAAAAGAAAAATAACATTTCATGTACTCACATGAATAAAAGACTGCCTATCACATTTTTTTGTTTGTTTGTTTTTATTTGTCATCAGTACACTTGTAACCTTCAGATAATAATTCTTTGCTTGAAAAATTCTGACACGTTTGTAGTGGTTTGGTAACAAATAATCAGATTTGACTGTTATTTTGGTGCAAGTGTTCTTATGTGTTAATCTCATAGTATTATTCTTAGCATTTTTTTTTTTAAATTACCTGAACATTCAACACTCATATAGCAGTGTCCCCTTCCCTTCCTCTCTCCTCCCCACTTCACTACATTCTAGTTGTTCCATCTTAAGCACCTATGATTGCCAGTTGATTATTTAAGCAGTAGCTCTGCCTGATAGCCCTGGATGAACCCAACATACCAAATTGGATTTAACGGCTTTACGTCAGCCTTATTTCATGGGAGCAAATGAAGTGAAACTTACACCTGCCCATCTGAAGTTATTTTCCTCCAAAAGCATTTTTATGGACAAACACATCTATCATGTAAACAAATTGGCAAGAAGAAAAGTCAACAAGACTCATGCAAACACCAGATACAAAGATTACCAAGCAGCTTTTCTGAGAGGTGAAAAGAACAAGAAAACAAACAAACAAACAAACAAACAAACAAAAAAAAACCCACATCCTTTTATGATTTAGCTATGCCAAAGGGGTAACATTTGAATAAAAATATTGCTTAAAATCTTAACTCATGCATTACAAAGTGTATGAAAGACCTGATGCAGAATGTGTTGTTTTATCTTCTGACACCACGAATTTCTAGATGATCTATTGATCATTTGTGAGTTATAACAGCTCATGTCTATAAGTTGTGTTGGAGTTAAATCCCATTTACTGGATTTTCTTCCATATGCATGGCATCCTACTTCTAACATGAAAATCTGTCTGTCCTTCACTTTTGTTTTTCAAAAATGCAAATATTACTACACAGGAATATTGTTTACGTCCAATATCACAGCTATTTTAGCTGTGTGTAGCTGCATGTAGGAAATGCATCTCGTACAAATTAGTCTGAACTAGAGAGCAGTGATGGCATCTGAGAGTGCAGTGAGAAGAGTGACACGTGTGAGTGTGAACCCAAAAGTCTACACATCACATCCAAAAGCCTAAAGCCACAAAGCAGTTATTTACCAGATGAATACGTCTTACCTTGGAAACGGATAATGTGAAACAGCCTTATAATCATTGTCATCATCAGCTATTGCTTGTGATTATAGGTAGTCCAGGTGATAGCTATCCAGAATCAAGGCAGTTTGCAATGTTCTGATCACAGAAGTCTTTTCCTCCTGCATATTTATGCTCAACATTTCCACTTTTCCACTCTTTTTTTTTTTTTTTTTTTTTTTTTTTCCATGGGAAGTGGAGTGTTTGATCCACATAGCTATGATAAAATGCTAAATGAATACAATTAAACCAGAAGTGTGACTCAGTTTGACCAGGAGTCTAAAACCAAAACTTCAGCAAAGCCTCTAGCACCTACCATAATCACCTTCAAGACTGGAATATTCCTAATATTAATACATATATTTGAATTGTAAAAATATTTAGGGAACCCAGTTATCTTTTCTGAAGTGTGCAACAAACATACAAACTTGTCTTGCGTACACTCTAGAATTCATATTTTCTGTAGTACATTTGTTGTATTGAGGAAACAGATATTTGGTGGTTTTAGTCTTCTCAATCTGTCTGGGTGAGACATCCACCAAAACGAGACACCATCAAAAACATTTCCCAGGCTGCTCTCCCCCACACCATGTTCTCCTCTTACTAAAACTCCAGTCTACAAAGCGTGCACAAAACTCTTCTGCATTACCTTTTCTTCACGGTGTCCTTTGCCTCAGGAAGACAATGTTGTCACAAAAATGGCATCATTTGAAAGACTGTTAGCTTCAAGGTGTCTTCTCAGGATGCCTCACCAACAGATTACATTGAGCACCAAATGTATGGTAACAGATTCAACAGGTGTTTTGCAAGGTTGCTCATCTTCTTGCCTATGACTCCACTAAGAAGTCTGAAGAAAAATTACTAATTAGAGAGTACAATACTTCAAACAGTACCTGGGAATACTCTCATTCTTCATAGGCACTACAGAATAAAATCTAGAATGCTTATTCAAGCAGAACCCAGTCACAAAATTCATCCATTTTTAGAAGGAATTGAAAATGTATTTGTGACTACACTCATACAGACTCTTCTTTGTAATCTGTGTGACATGTGGGCTAAAGCCCAGACCACTGCATTCCCCCACTCATCACATCTGCAGCACCAGAATCAGGCAGCCTGCAGTTTAGTGCAGCGTCTGACACACTGTGGTAAGGCAGCTTCAGCTCAGGCTGCTTAGAAGTATTACAAACCCTTACAGATAGTATCCTTGTAGTCATACTACAGCAATGCTAGATGGGATGGGATAACAACGTGGGACTTGCCAGTTAGAAAAGCTTTAAGCTTAGCTTTTAAGAACTCATGCAAAGCAGAGTTTTTCTAGAGTATTCTAATAATACTAAAGCTGGCATCATTTGTGCATCAATGCTGTATGGAAACAGGAAATCTGGCCTTTTGTGCAGTATTCTACTACCTTACAAAACATTTTCTAACCAGCTCCATAGTTTTCTCATTGAATTAACACCATAATCTTGCTTCTGATCTGTTCACATGTCTACTTGCATAACTATTCACCATGGTTAGGAAAACTTCAAGTTAGCTAAGTCAGTTGGAGATCAGTTACAGGTATCCTAGTTGTCACGTCCTTTTTGCCAATTTCTCTAAATGACATAGTTGCTGTGATTACAGCCATTCTGAACAGAGCAGTTTAGCTGTTATTAAAAACATCTCTTTAGTCAGATTCACAGCTTCCTTATCCCATTTATAAGTTCTGCAACCAAATCACACATTGCTTTCCTAGGACTTAGGCAGTCCCAAATCCATACCATGTCTGCAGTGCAGCAGCGTCTTTAGTGAGCTGCATTTTGCAATACAGCCATACTGTCAGATGTATTGCTTTATTCACCAGCACAAGAATATACCAACTCAAAATTGATAGAAACCAATAGTATTACTCCTCACTCCACATTTCTGAAAAGCCAGAGGCAACGTCATGCAGAGTTGACTGGCTTACACGCTGAATGGTTTAAGAATCTCATAGCAGTCTTCCAGTACTTGACAGGGGCGTACAAGAAAGCTGGAGAGGGACTTTTTACAAGGTCAAGGGGTAATGGCCTTAAACTGAAAGAGGGTAGATTTAGATTAAAGGAAGAAATTATTCAGGACAGCCATGAGGCACTGGAACACTTTGCCCAGAGAATTTGTTGATGCCTCATCCCTGGAGGTGTTCAAGACAAGGTTGGACGGTGCTTTGAGCCACCTGATCCAGTGGGTAGCATCCCTGCCCATGGCTAGGGGTTTGGAACTATATGATTTTTAAGGTCCCTTCCCATTCAAACCACTCTGTGATTCTGAATAATTTCAGCAGGTGCAGTATGCATCAAAAGACTCACCACTTTTTTCAGCTTTTCAGTTCCCCTGTTCACCTGCTGACTCAACGGTGATCCCTTGTGTTATAAGGGAATGGTGAGTGACTGATGCTGATCTTCCCATGCCCTGTGCAGCTCCCTAATGGACAAGTGTTACCTTTGTGCTTTTTTGTCCACCAGCTCTTTGACACTGCTTGCTTGTTAGCATTTTCTTCCTGACCTATTTCCTTGCTTGAAATTCAACCCCCAGATTGATCCTTCCCTTGATTTGAAAATAAAGCTAGTTCACTTTCCTGGACTTTCCAGTATAAACAATTACACCTGCTACTTAGGAAAATTGAAGATGTTTTGGGGGAGTCGGCATGAATATCTTCCACAACACATTAGCTGTTGACTTGCATACCTTGAAAAATACTTGGATAAGTTTTGCTGTGATGGGAAAGGAGGTGGATTAGTAGTGCTGAGATTTATACCCAGCTCTTGTTCTGTCACCTGAAACAATTTTTTAGCCTCTATACCTCATTTTATACCTATAGCTATCTATTTCATTGATTATCACAGGTTTTAATTAATTCCATTTGTAAACAACTAGGTGGTGATTTAGTGAGATGTGTTCAGCAAATTAAAGAACTATTAAGAAAGCTTATCTGAAAGCTCTGGGCTAGGCTTTCAGGCTTGCCTCATTTTCAAGTTACTGCAAACAAGAAAACAAGTAATTCCTTGAAGAAGTACAAGCTCCCAAACATTCATTATGAATATATTCCCAGGGGCCTTTTTTGTTTTGGGCAGAATGGTACATCAAGATTTCCTTATGTAGTAAAACTTACCATTGGAAAGAATAGAAATCATGATCTGAGCAAGGCTGAGACATCCAAAACTGTTTTGTAATGTATGAATTTCTACAGTGACTCCCTCCTGGGCCCAGGGCACAAGCATCAAGCAGCAGAACACAGCATGCCTTCAGTTTGCCTCATCACCTTCCAGTGCAGACAGCAGAGGCCGCCTCAGACCTAACCTAGATACCAAAAGTGTCCCCTGGCCTTTCAGCAGAGAAATCACTTGCTTTGATCCATCACCTTAACCAATGGAAGAACCAAAAAGCCAGTGTGCTTTCAAAAGCAGTGCCACAGCTGGATTTGCTTAAGCTTTACTTCAGCGCATCCCATAGATAACAACTGTTCCTGCTTCTTTTACCCTGTTCTTAGACAACAGAGATTTTCAGGGGCAGAAGAGTACCTGTAGAGTACCAAGGATTCAAATGTAAGTTCAAGGTGATGGAAAAATACTTACTGGTTACTATTTATTTTTCCACACCAAGACTACACTCAAGTGACTCGATCTTACTGTCAAGAATGAATGGTGGAACTTCAGACTGGGTTTAAAAATATTTTTCTGTAGTATGCAGAAATAAACTCCATCAGGTAAAAATTTATTCAGCATTTCATGAAATAAATAAATAAATGAATAAACACTGAACAGCTGAAAAAACATACTATACATACTCTGCTTGAAATGACTTCTACAGTGAGGAAGTGACACCTCAGAGAAACTTCTAAAGTTACATTTAAGTACAGAGAAGAGTGGCAAATTATTGCAAGTATAGAAAAAACACCTCCTAGTAGTCATAATGGGACAGAAACCAGGCAGGAAGAATAAGGCAGAGCTCACTAGCAGGCAATGTTTTTATGCAAATTTACCAAGCTGAGCAAATTGTGCCTTAAATAATCATTGTTCTGGTGGGGAAGTAAGCCCACTAAATTTTTTAGTAGAGCAAATTGTCTTAGGATTTTAATTAAACTGAAAATCACTGAAAAGGACCATTAAAATAATTACATCTCTGATGCTCCCACTAGATATTTTAAGAATATCCCCACAGTTCAGCTAAACTGTAAATAAAGTCCTGTTGAAGTCTTTGTGACAGAACTATAGATTAAGTTAGGGTGGCATTAATGAACTGCTAAAAAACTACTCAATGTTAATTTGAAGTTTAAGAATACACATTTGTATCTCACCACAGCAGCTGGAGAGGCAGGAGATGACACTCCAGCGCCCCACAGCAGCCCAAATCTGGCCCCTTCTCTCCCTCCTCAGGTGGTGCTACCAGGCTTGGCTCAAGCCAAACCTTACTCCAGCTTTCATGGGCATCCCACCTGCTTGTGCCTTGGTCCCTTCTGCATGGTGCCACCATTGCTGCTGCTTGGCTGCTGTAACACTGCTTTTCTTCTTGTTGTTATTATTTATTTATTTATTTATTTATTTATTATTTTAAACAGCCTCTGCTTGTCTCTCTCTTGTCCTGAGTGTGAAGTTTACCTCTCCTCCCAAGCTTCTCCCCAGGGCCAAATTTGGGACCAGAGCAAAGCCTGGTCAGGGCCTGCTGGGTCCAGTGCAGTGATCACGATTCCAGCTCATGACAAAACAAATTCAGAGTGCTTACTGGAAGCTTAATGCTGCATTTGTCCTATTTCTTCTTTTATACAGCCAAATCAATACAGGTACAGAAATTCTGTAGTGTTTCTGTTGCTAAACTAAACAGGCTTCCATTTCTGTATATATATTTCCAGGGTTTGTTGAACAGTTTAATGTTCAAGATGGTCAGGGCCATGTTTACAAATTTTGATTTTCTGGACACACTTGTTTCATCAAAAGTTTGTAAAAATAAAAATAAATCAGTACAGTCTTTGATGACTGACATTTCTTTATGTGGATTGCAGAGTTAGCTGTCCTTGGGTATCTTCTGTGCCCATGAAGGGGCTCAGTCACAGCTCAGATGATGTCAGTGAGATCGCCTGCCAGAGATACTGGGATGCTCAATTAAGGACTGAATGAAATGACCCCGGTTTTCCATGATGTGCATTTCCATGAAGGAATACATTCTCTCAAGGGTATTCCAAGAGTGGCATCCAGACATGGAGGTGCCTAATACTTTTGAAACTCAGAAATTTTGAAATTCATTGCTTCTCTGTTGTTTATTCAAGTCTGCCTTATCCGGCTAAGGAAGTTGGTTGCAGCAGTGAAAAGTCTGCTAAGCCACAGTAACACCTCTGCTCTGGTTACAGATTTCAAACACAAGTAAATAAATATTAATTGTAATTTGTTTTGCCTCCCTGTGCTTTGTAAAGTACACGCACACAAAGATTAATTCCGTTAAACCGAACAGGCAGGAATCTGGCTCCCACAACTGCCAAATCCAAACTCCTTGACTGTGTGTCAAAAAAATATGTTTGGCTTTCAGACATCTCTCAATTAAAGAGCCTGTGCACTGAAGGAAATGTCAGCTGGCAGCTTCTGTTCCCTACCCAGATAAATGCAAAGCAGTGCCTTCCTTAGCGCTGGCAAGGCAGGCACTTCAGGCACCTCCGTACACCAGCTCTGGCAGTTTGTGTCCTTAAGGTGGCAGCAACTAACAAAAAGCCTTTTTAAATTTTTTATTTTATTTATTTATTTTTTTCAGGGACAGGTAGTAGGGGACACACTAGAGAAGGAGCCTTAAAATTGGAAAGAAGGAGAGAACTAATTCTTCAGAGCTCCTTCTTTAATCTTCCATTTTCTGCTCAGCAGAATCATATTCATAGCCAGATTATTCATTATTAAGAGCTTATTTCAGATCAAACCCTGTATGTCAGTAGATTAGGACACTGAGGAAGATTAGCTTCTCACTGTAGGTGGTGGGAGTAAGTTCTTTATCTTATCATTAGCATGGACTTTCATGGTTTTTAATCATAATTATTAATTCTGCCAGCAGACTTTCACACAAGGATTAAAATGCAGATAGGTGTCATTTAAATAGCATAATCAAGCTGAAAGTGAGTTTTTGTGGCAGGCAAATCCTCAGTTTTACGACAGCCAATTTCATTTTTTGGGACTTTTAAGCCCCTTTTGTTGTTTAAAAATGGGTTTGTTTACTTTCATGTGCTTGTAATAGAATTTTATTAGCTATTTTTCTCCCTGAGAAAAATATTGTTAGTATTCAGGTGAACTTTTACTCTGATTAGTATAAATGGCATGTAAAATTCTTCAGGAATGTTTCTGCACATCCTTGCATTGTCGTAAGTGGAAGCCAAGCATATAGATGAAGAATTACTGAATGAATTCAAATTAGGTATCTCTCCTCCTTCTCTCTTTCTCTGTTTCTTTTTTTTTTAATTTTCTGATGTTTTGGGGCTTTATTTCTTCCATGAATGTGGATTTGTGACATGGCTCTGAATATATAAGAATCCAAGACCTTGTCCTACTGCCAAGGTGAACATTCTCAGAACATTAGGAAATTTAAGGAATATTATGAACAAAGCAGGGAAAAAAATAAAAAAGATTAGACAATACTTCATCAACAAAAGCCTTTTAGTTAGATCTGAAATCAAAATTCCATCAAAATAGGGGTCTGTTTTGTTTGCTAAAGTGTACAAATGTTTGGTTGCATAAGGAAACCAAACGATAACGTAACATTACAGTGTGTTCATAGAACTCTTATTTTGCAAAATGTAACGTGCAGGAGGATGAGGAACAGACACAACACTGCAAAGAATATATAGCAACAGCTCATACACACAACTGCAGTGAAGGTGGTTAGTTGGCAGCTGTTTCTGTTCTAAATTTAATCACATAGCTGATATGATGAACCACTTACAACACAGGTAGTGATTACACTCTTACCTGGAGATTTATTTTCTATCCTTTTTTTTGAAGCTTATATCTTACATTTCACCTTACATTGCATGCTCTCTGGGGAGTATTTTGCTTTTTTGTCACATTTTCATACAGCATCTATCCTGACTTGTCAGGCTCTTTTGAATAGCCCTGCAATTAACTGTGGAGATGTGTATTTAAGCTGCACATAAGAGGAGGCAGAGCTGAATGTTTAGTCCCCTGCCTCTAGTTATGCAAGGGCTTTGAAGGTGGCAGTGTTCTGGATCCTGAGAAACAATGGTATTGAATAAGTGCTGCTACAGAAGGAAAAAAATCAGTGGAGACTTTTTAAAATGGGTAAACACTTTAAAATATGTGCAAATAATCTGTCCAGTGTTATACAGAAATCTGGTAGTATACAGAGGGCCCAGAGTCCTCCCAGACACTTATCTCTGACATCAAAATGAGAACTGTTTAGGTAATTAGGAGGTTCCTATGCATTTTTGCATACTTGCCTATCTTTTCAGTGTGTATACCATTTTTTCAACGGTTATAAGAGCTTCTTTCCAAATCTGTTTGTATATTTAAACATACAGCAATGTTCACACTGAATCCTCCTTCTTGCTCCACAGTTCCTGAAAGCCTTTTTTTTTTTTTCCTGACACAAAGAATACTGCCTTGGGCAAACAGCACGTGCAGGGCTCATAGAGCCATTAGGGAACACCTGACATGTTTTTCTCCTGTCATCTGAGAACATGCTGCCTGG
The DNA here is from genome assembly GCF_011077185.1 of Oxyura jamaicensis. Taxonomy (NCBI): domain Eukaryota; kingdom Metazoa; phylum Chordata; class Aves; order Anseriformes; family Anatidae; genus Oxyura; species Oxyura jamaicensis. The sequence goes on along the minus strand of NC_048897.1, from coordinate 5,905,324 downwards.
CAGGTGCATGCAGACCAGGCAAAGCTTGTACCAGAAAACAAAACAAAACAAAGAAAAAAAAAAAACACCAACACACAGAAAAAAACATGACTGAAGCTTAAGACTAATAGAGAAGTTTATATTTGTTAAGATGTATCCTTAGTGAGTACATATATATATTTTTATTAGTAGTATTTTTTTTTGTGTGTGGCAGCAAATGCACAAAAAATAAAAATAAATTCACCCTAGTTCGAATGGTGTAAGGGTTTGGAGCCTTGTTTTCATGTAATTTCAACTATTAAAACTTGCATCATGCTTTAATACATTCCTATCTGAGGCATGTTATAATTCTAAACAGAAAGTGCATCAGGGATTAAAACACGTTGAAAACAAAAAATTAATCTTGATCATTTTTGTCTGTTAGCTTAGAATTAATTGAAAATCAGTGCAATTATTTCTTTGGCTGTTTTCAGCAGCAAAAGAATTTGAGATTTTTCTTCTGTGACAAGGCAGCAGCAAATCAATTCTGTTCAGTAGATTTACCTGCTTGCTCAGGAGGGTGTCATAAACCCTCATGATTTAAGAGCACTGGCTGCTGTTGTGCATGTGTGAGAAATCCAACTGTATCTCCAAGGTCTGTTATGCTGACAAATTTTCTGTTCTGTTCACTTATCCCAAGGTTCAGGTCGTATTTCATCCCTCTGTTAACAATATGATTTTATGGTGCCAAATCTAAGATGAATTAAAACTTGCTTGCACTTATTGAGGCCAAATTCTGCTGCCATATATATGTGAATTCAGAATGATTTTTGGAAGTTTTCTGTATTTGGCAATAGAAGCATAATTTCTTCAAAGGGAACGTACACTGACTGGAGACCAAGGGAAACCACTGGGAAGTTAGACCCTTATGATGTGAAACTCTACCCCAGCTCTGCAGCATGTCCTTAAAACAAAAACAAAAACAAATATGCACAGGAGACCTTGGTCCACCCTTGAATCTATGCTGTTGTCTGAGAAGAATAACACTTTGTGGAGCTGACAGGACTGCTTTTAACCTTGCTCAGTGGAAGTGCAGGAAAAGATTGCTTGACACACTTGGAGAAGGTAAAATTCAATGCCATATGTGGTGATCAGGAGAAGGTGTGGAAATAAGAGCGGGGAAAGACACAAAACTATTAGCCTTGATAGAAATGGGGGGAGTGAAGCAAGGAGGAGGAATAACGGGGGAACATGGGGAGAAGAGGGAACTGAGAAAGTTGAGAATTTTGAATTCAATAGGAGAGAAAAAAAGCAGAGAAAATATTGAGACTGTGATATTTGACTGAAGATGAACTTGAAAGAGGCTTTCAGCAGAGACAATGTAGAAAGCAAGACCAGACAAAGAGAAGGACGTGGTTGTCATAACAATAATATATAGTCATTTAGAGTACACTTGATTTTGAAAAGTTTATTTATTTTTTTAATGCTTCCCTTGGGCTGGAGTGTGTCCTCAAGATATTTTCAGAGCTTTCCATCTGTTTACCAAACAGTTTTCACTTGAAACTTTAAAGTAGAAGATAATTAGCATTAGTGTTATTATGTGTGTGCTCTGTCTGCCCCCTTTCCATAAGCAGTGAGTAAGCTATTGCAGGGAAGGAGGCTTGGCTGAGATTATAGACTGTGAACATATGCATACAAATGAGCAAACACATACAGTTACTTAAATATACACACAGGAATATCGCATATACATGCTAACATACTCTAATATATTCCTCAGTTTATAAGCAAATGGGTACAGTATGAACACATAAAGAGAAAGTGATGAGTTATGTCCCTGGGCTATTTGATAGTGGGTGTATTGGTTTGGAGAGGGACAAGTGACTGGGTTTAAACAGCTTTTACCAGGCAGTTTAGCTGAGTTTGTTAAGTTCCCCTGTGAACGTACAGTAGCCCAAAGAGATATTTCAGCTACAAAGAAGTTTGCTGGATACAGTGAATGAGATTTTCTTGTTTGCCAAATAACTTCTTTACGATCCAAGGATTATTTCATGCTGGGGCAACTTGGTTGGTTGGTTAGTCTAGGTTCCTGCATCCTTTTTGACATAAGTCCTATGGAAAATAGGTAGAATGGGAGCCAGACCTCTGTGTATGGACTCCTGTTGACTTCACTGACATTTCAGAGGACAAATTTTGGGCTAGTAGCCAAGCAAGGTTTGTTTGCACATCCAATATGCTTTTGTCATTTGTTCCTTAATTAACTTCTCTCCATGGTTATATGATTTCTGACTGTCTCTGAGCAGATTTAGATTATAACGAAGGCTTATCGAAAATAGAAGCAAAACAAACAAACAAAAAAGAACCATTTATTGGAATACAATGCAAAAAAAAAAAAAAGCCTTTGAAGAGAAGGAAGCTGCATTGACAGAAGATGGATGAATACATAGGCAGTATGAAATAGATCTCAATTTTCTTTCACCTGGGGGTATAATCATGTAATCTGGGGAACTAAGGCCAAGAGATCTGTCTGTAAGAACCAGTGTTCCAGTAAATTGGAGCCTCAGTGCTACTTGTTGCTGCTGTGACAGAGAAATGGATGAGAGTGTCATGAAGAAGAAAGAGACCTTAATCTGAAGAGACATGGCATAAACCAAACAACCCCCTTAAAATCGTAGCTGAAGGAAAGAAATGAATTTAAAGTCAAATACTGGATAGCCCAGGTGTGGGTATGTGGTCAGGATGAGCACAGTCAGAAATGCCAGGTTCTTAGTTTTTGGTTCTATTTTATCATACATTATATGAAGAAGATGTTAGTTGGAGAAGGGATCTTGTAGAGGTCCATAGGGTCCAAAAATCTTCTGCTCACTGGCTTTTCTGATGCAAGAATTTGTGAATGTGGTATGGTATTTTAAGGACACAGAGTAAATAAAAGTGTATATATGGGACATGAGTTATTTTTCTTGCAAGATGTTGTGGGTGCTCAATTTTTACATAGGTTCAAAACCTGGATTGATAGTTGCATTGAAGGGAAAACCTGTAACAACAGCTAAATATAGAAAAGGGTAGGTAAAGCAGTTCTAAGTGTAAGTTGTTGAAGTCTGACAAAATGCTCTGGGGAAGTATTGATGTATCTTGGTTCCTGCACTCTTCTATATGTACATTTGCTGCTTTTGGAGACCTCCATGTTACTGGCTTGTATGCAACTGTGGATGTGGCCATTCTGTTGTAACAGGGCTGAACCTTCCACTCTCCACGTAGAAAGGCAAACACACACATTTTTGAGTCATTTTTAACTCGTTCAATAAATTAATAAGAAATTAAACTCCCTATTTCTCAAAGGCTACTGTGGAAGTTAGGAGTTGTTTATCAGCCATTGAACCAAAGGATCTGAAAGTTTTCATTTTCATTAACAATGACTGTCAATATTGCCAGCAGTGTTCAAACAGTGTCCTGTAAGGATTTATAAGCCATGTGGGAAGTCAGAATACAGCAAACCAAAGAGAAAAACTCACAACCCCAAAACAGAACTTCAGTGAAATAAGAGAGATTTCTATATGATAGCTGAGATGCAGGAAAAAAAAAAAAAAAAAAATCAAATAGTACTTTTGCTCTCATTGCACTCTTCAAAAACTTTGAAGCTGCCCATGAATGGGTAGGAATCAAAATGGTAGCAATTACGTTAATTTCATTACTAAAGGATCAAGGTCACAACAACAGCAATTACCTGCAATTTCCCATTCCTGCAATTATATTATTATGAAAATGAACACTTGCTAAGTACAGTAAAGCTTTCAGGGGCACTAAAGTGAATTCTTTTTCATTTCAGCATGTTTGCTAATTGTGTCAGGACTTTAGTGTAATGTGATTACTATTGCTTTGGTCTCATCAGAACAAGAAATAGTAGATTGGTAGTGCCTGATTCTTCTAGGCCTCATCTATACATAAATTTCATACCAGTATTTAGATTAGAAACACTTATTTTACTGAAATATTTATACCACTATAAATCCTAGTACAATAAACCTTGTGGGAGTGAACTGTATTAACATAGGTGTTTATATTCTGTTATAATTGGGTCCAAAATAAGCAGTTGTACAGTTCTGTGACAACATGTTATAAGATGCAGAAAAATGTCCCATTTCTGATCCACCTGTGTTGGTGGAAGAAATTACCATGTCTGGCTGCTAGTCACTGGAATCGACCAGCAAAATATTATTCATGAGCATTCCCTAAACTACTTCAGGCAAAATCAGCCAGTGTATGTCAGTACAAGAATTTGCCAGCAGTGGCCTGCCTGATTTTGCCTGGGATGAGTCAGGGGTGCCCACACAGGCTGCTTGGCTGCCTGCCCAGTTTGGGTGAGACCTTCAGCATAGGGGCACTCACAAGCTGCTGGAAACAGCTGCCTCTTTCTTTGGCAGGGATGAATTTGTCAGTGTATGTCCACAGCCTTACAGCTGTGTGGCATTCTAGTGGAAATAGGGCTTTACCCAGACTGGTTTTATGCTGATGGACACACAGATTCAGCTGAATCTCCTGTTGCGGACAGCCATGGTCTAGAAACCCATTCAAAATATTTTCCAGCCTCATCTTACAACAAAATACTTCTGCTGCTGTGATAGTGGTAGAATTAGGCTATTCCAGAATTTTAGTCTTCTAATGGCTAGAAACCTTCTTGCTTCCAGCCCAAATTTAGTCATGGCCTGTTTATAACTCCTTGGCTGCTTACACCCTTTAGCTGTGGCTCTCTTCTCACATTGACATTTATGTCTGAGATATTTGTAGAAAGCAGTCATGTCTCCTCTTAGTTTTTGTTTTACCTGAGCCTAACAAGTCAGACTCATAAGCTCTGTTCTCCAGCCATCTCCTGTTACTCCTCCCTGAATTGCTTCAGGTTGAGCTCTTTTTTCTTCAACATCAGTATCCAGAACTGCCTGCAATAAACAAGATTTTTCTTAGTGCTTTTACTACACAGATTTTCCGTGTTCATACTAGAAAAGGTTGTCCTAAAGCATTCTTTTTCACTTTTGCCTTTATTAAGGCTGAATCGTTTTAGTGTCTCATTGTTACCCAATTATCTATAGATAACTCATTTCTATCATGCAGCAGAAATTATTTTTGCTCCTACACACATGACTTTGTACTCTGTCCTTTTATCTCATGCTTTGGTCCCATCGGTCTTTCAGCTCTTTTGCAATATTCCATATTTTTCCTATACTGACATTATCTCCCAAACAGTGCTGGCAGTGAATTTCATCAGTACTTTTTTTTTTGTGTGTGTGTGTGTGTGTGTGCACGCACGCGCGCGTCAATATCATTAATGAAAATATTCTTTTAAATTGTGTTATGACTTATATCTGTCCATTCTCTCCAGGATCACTTGTTATCTCTTCATTAGCTAGTTCTTAGGATTCTTGGGGAACCATGTTTTTTAGCTTATAGTTCAGCAGCCTACCAATGATGTCCAATGAGTGGATTTTCTATAGAGCACTTTTTAAAGAGAAAATACATTTATCTTTACACAAAGAGGTTGTAGTAGAGAAGACAACAATGAAACAACAATGGGAGAAACTATCTGATTTTATAGATACTGAAAGAGGAGTAATTGGAGCTTCTGCTGGGTGAAGAATATCAAAGATAGTGAGGAGGTGAGTGCTTCTGATGGTCATTGACAGAGGCTGAAGCTACTAAACATGGATCTAAAAGCAGCTAACCTGAGTCGATAGGAAGAGAGTAAAGGTGGGTGAGATGCTTATTTGGGGAGAAGGGGAGGGGAGAGAGGGAGCAGAAGGAAAAGCAAAGAATGTGATCAGGACTGTTGGAAGGTACCTGCTGAGCAGCCCTCTGCCTGACCAATGCAGGTCAGGCAGGCCAATAAGCCCATGGAGGGACCATGCAGTATGTGTCTGGCTCAATTCTGCAGTTAGGGTTTGTCAAAAATGGTCTCCTGTTGTGTTTCTCACTTTCAGGATGCTCTTGTGCTAGAGGAAGCAAAAATGCCTCTGTGTTCTTTCTCAACACTTATGGATCAGAACACTAAATAGTCTGATGGCTTTTCATTCCCTTATTCACCGGTAATGAGACATTTCATCCTTCACTGTACTACCAATGTGCAAAATATTTCTCTGGAACTTGGAGCTTTTATAAAAATACGGAGTTATGGAATAATTTCTGGGTATTTCATTCTCAACTCTTTATTTTTATTTTATTTTATTTTATTTATTTTATTTTATTTATTTTTAATGTATTATTATGAGCATAATTCTGGTGGGTAATGGTAATTTTACAGCCCTGAAAACACAGGCAATAATTTTGGTAAAGTTACCATTGTTACCATTGTATTAGCATTGAGCTAGGTGTTTTGGTCTTTTATGGTTTAAGCAAAATCCATAGTATTAATTAATGCAAACTATAAGGGTGATAGATATTGTAGGATAGGACCAAGAAACTGAACTGCATTGCATCAGGTAGCAAAGATCATTGAATAGTGTGCCCTCTGATTACAGTGTCACTAAACACATAATTTGGATTTGAGCCCAGATAATTTGTGTGTTACCTTTGATGCCTGATGACATCTAAATGTCAGGTTGCAGATTTTTGGTACATATTAGCCAAGTGCATACATTTTTTTTTTTTTTTCCTAAACATTTTTTCTACTTGTTCTTTCATATCAGTAGATATTTTCTTTTGAGAAGAGAAGAGGAAAACCTGGGAAAAGATATTGTGATGTAGCTTTTAATTAACATGGCAACACAGCATTAGAGAACTCCTCAATTACTGAGTTAGTGAGGTTATAGCCATAAGAAACAGTTTAGAAAAATTTGAAACTGCCCACAACTGCAGTGTTTACCAATTATTTTCACATCTGTAATTAGTGCATGGATAGACCATCTATTGGAGAAGTGGAATGATGTTCATCATGGCCTAGTAACGTCAATAGCCAATAGCTAAAGCCCTGTCTTTACTGGAGAAAAGTAAAAACTTACCAACTTACCTCCACATCAAACTTTTTACACGTTTTGTTACATCAAAATAGTGAACCTATAAAAATCCTAGCAGAAGGAAGGAACTGTAGTTTTTTACATTGATATAGCTGCTTGAAGTCTAGTAAAAGTAAAAGGTACCTATGTTTTGTCTCCAATTGGCTTCTATATCAAGATAATTATCTTGATGCTGGAAACACACCTTTACTGCAGGAAAGACGAACCCCAAGAGGGGCTGAATGGTTTAAGAGGGTTTTAAAATGTGGATGCAAGTCAAAATCTCATCATTCTTCAAAACTACCTTCCAGTGAAACTGTCAGAGGGGAAGCTATGACTCATGGAGGTGCTGTGTTTGATTCTGAAAGAACTGGATGGTTTCAGTCTATGTACAGTGTCTGGAATCAGGTTATTGCCTACTTAGAATTTGCTTGATAGAAAAGTTTCCAAATGCATTTGGCACAGTGGTCCGTATTTGTACCAGAACTAACCAGTTAATAATGATGACATTTATCTATGGCAATTTTTATCTGAAATCTCCTCTCACTCTGTAGCCACTAGCTGCTAAACTTCTTTGAGTTACCTATGTATACTCACTTTTATTTTAGCATGAGAGAACTTGAGGAACGGATAGTCAGGTAGAACTAATTATAGTTTCCTTTCCAAAAAATTAGGTATGTAGATATGTAGGTATGAAAAAAGCTACTTTGCAAAAATTAATTCGCTTCAAAATTATAGATATTCTGAATTTCCTATGAGGTAGCTTAGGTGAATTTAATACTGTAGACTTTCCTCTAAAGCTGGTCTGATGGAGAGTGTGTTAAGCATAAGCCAGTTTGGATCTTTCATGATCAAATTAATTAAAAAACTTAACTGACAAGAACTACATTTTCAGAATTATACTGTCTTTATAAATATTAATATTACAGCAGTAAGTGGATATGGATGACGTGGATTTGTGACTGGGATGAAATCCCTCCATTATAAGAAAATTCCAATCACACCAGTTTTTATGTAGTGATTTCTGTTATAAATGCTAACACAATAAAATTCACATTAAAATCTTTAAAAATTATGTAATTCCAAGCCTCCTCCCCCCCACCCAAAACCCCACTCCCGCATCTTGCACACACAAATTAAGGGAAATAGTCTTGTACCAAACGTGGAAAAATGCAGTAACCCTGCAAATTATCCACATGCCAGATTACCTCTGTATTGGCCCTGCACAACCATTTTTAACTTAATGTTTGGCTTTGACAACCACAATATGTAAACTGTGTCTGAAATCTGTAACACTCTTCAGTTCTGGATTTGTTAAAGGAGACAAACACTCAATTCTTTCACTGCAGTAGCCCGAATGCTAAAAACCAGGAAACACAAGGAAACACATCATGTCTTCAATAAGATCTGCCATGAAATAAAACACAATCTTTGTTGTGGCTTAAAAGATGTTTTTAGGGGCATTTTTTCTGTTATTGGTTGTATGAAAGTTAAATAGAAACTATGTGTTATACTGAAAGGTGCTAATGGTTTATGCCCAGGCTGCTGATTTACAAGCATTCAGACCTTGGTGGAAGATGCTGCTCAGATTAAAGCATTCTTCTTCTCCTGGCATCTAGAGTTTCAAGGCTTCTTTATGTTGTAAAGAAACTGTGCAGAAGGTGCATGGTCACCTTTCTTTTAAAATCCATGATGTTTCACAGGGAGGTGTTGAGAACTAAAGGGGAAAGCTTGGAGCTGCAAGGCTGTATGTCAGACTAGTCTGAAATTAGGGAGTGGAGAATGGGGGAGATGCCCAAGATGGGATAAAGTTCCTTGACCTGTTAAGTTGGTGCCATGTGGCCCACCTCCACTCCTTTCTGGTTTCTCTGCTGCACAAGGGAATAGGTTTGTACAAAGACACAAGTCCTGTAATCAGATACCTACCTGGGTGGCACTGAGTTCTCCTGGATAGCAAATCTAAAGTGCTAAACAGCTTCATAACCCCTAACAAGGACATAGTTTAAACTTTGGAGGGACAAAAATACTTGCAGGTTTTTCCAATTTACAATGTCATTTACATTAAAACAGTAGTTGAAGTAAGGGGGCAGTGGTAGAAAGGGTATAAACAAGTCTTCAAATTTCTTGGAGTATAATTTGTCTTTCACACACTACATAAATGAATCAGTAAAAATAATCCAGCTCAAATACGTACAACCACTGATCAGCTTGCTATATGCACTAGAGGTAAAAGAATCACATGCAGCCATTCCACATATCTTCTGTAATTTACTGCTAGCTAGGTGACAAATTGCACAGTGGGATCCTCTCTTATACCTTTAAAGGCCATCTGCCCCCAGAGCAGCTGCTGATAAAGTCACATCAGTAAAAATGAACAAGGGGGGTGGGGGCTGGGGAAAACATCAGCATGTCCAAAGACTGAATTTGGATAAATAACCCTTTTAGGTTGGATTTTTTTTTTTTTTTTTTTTTTTTTTCTGCAATGTCAAGTTATCATTGTATTCAGTTTGCAACACTAATCAACACTAGATAGACAGGAAATCAAACTGCTTAGTGCTCACGGGGTAAACATGAGGATTTGTATCAAACTGCAGCACTTACTTCCTAGCTAAGCCAGATTGTTCCCCTTGAGCTATTTTCAAAATGCATCAGCAAGAACGAGGTTATGTAAAAAGGCCTTAAACCATATGTTACCAGGTTGTACCCACTTACATCAAATACATTAAGACCGATTGTAGATGTCTGTACACTGTGCGCAACACTTGCATGAAATGAATTTGTACCAAATAGGGCAGGATAGCCTGTCACTAACTCCTAATGATAGAAGCTGATATATAATGTATTTTGCCTTTGCATTTTTTCTAATTAAATTACCAGGAAAAGGAATACCTGCACAAAAACCAAACATTTTCCTGGCGTGGGAGTACAGGAGTTCAGTGGATTTATCCCAAATATATTCAGTGGTCTGCACAGAGAGAAATGAAAAAACTAATTTCCAAGATTAAATATGAGCCTGAATACAAAGTCGATGCTCAGCAGGGCAAGCTAGGACAAGGTTGTGAGACAGTGAAGGTCAAACTGTCTGCTATTTATTTCCTCTTGATGGCTAATGTGAGACATTAGCTAAGGAGTGCTGGCTACTGTTTTAGCTGTAATCACTAATGATCAATTGCAAATGGGGTTAAGAGATGGATATGGTCCATTCATATTGCTGGTAAATATTCTATAGTCTTCATCCAAGCTGAATTTTTTTTTTAACCCTGACGTAATTCTGTGCACCCTTATTTCTGCCCTGTGACAATGAATTTTCAGCAATGCTTTATGCTATTTTTCTCAAGTTTTACAGGTGATTTGAAAAAAATAAATTATTTGGGTTTGATTTTTTTTCTAACCCGTTTATAGGAAACACTAACTTCCACACCTCAGCTGTGTGTTGGATAAAATTATCTCAATTTATGTGTGTAACGCAGGTAGCCAGGACACATCAGCAATCAATTCCTGAGGTAACACTTTTGTTTCTATGGGCTTGCCTAGTTGCATCATGCAGGTGGAGAGAGAGAGCAGCTTTCCCTTGCTTTTTTTTTTTTTTTTTCTTTCTCTCTCCACATCTTATTAATTTATTCATTTTAGGGTGCTGTCCTGCAAGTGAGCTGTATTTCTTTCCCAGACATATTTCAAAACTTGCAGGATATTGTACACCTGGAAGCACGTGTGAAACAAAGCAGCTTTGGTTTTATTTGGGGCAAATTCATTCAATTCAATTTGCATTAAGTTTGTGATTGCATTAATGTGTTGAAATTGAGTGCATTTTGCAGCTTATACATTATGCAGTAGTACCTATAAGGGCAAGAAATATCTGCTTAGCCACTCTGTGCAGAACACCTTTTGGCCTTTATTACAGACAGATATGTGGTCTCCTTAATTAATTAAAATGTAGCATCTTTGTCTAGCCAATGAGCTAATTAGGTAATGGTATAATTAAAGGGTGAACATTGTATTATTCATCATAAAAATAATTGAATCAAATTAAATGGAAGGTAAAGTAAATCATAAATTGGATTAAAGGGAAAAAGCACCAGGTCATTATATCTAGGCTAGATTCTGACACATTTTGTATGTGACCTCCCTCCACAGACAGTCCCCATAGGCTTCAGTATGGCTGCTGATGGAGAGAAAACAGGCAATATGAGATTGGGTATACTGCATACAGCTAGATGCAGAGGTATCAGATATCCCTGAAATCTGCTCTTATTGTCAGGACTGAGCTTGAAACCACCACTAAAAATGCTGAAAGAACAGGGTGCTGTTAAGCACAAATCCTTTCCTGTACATCTCAAAAGACTTCCTCTGCTGTTAAGAAGGGGGAATAAAGTACAGTAGAAGATGTATTCATCTTCCAAAAGCAAATAGAAGCTGTAAGAGAAAAAAATATAGACTTGCAAGAATTAATGTTTTTGAAATTATTTCATTTTAGTTTTGGGCTTTGTGGTTTATTCAAATGAAGACTATTTATACGATTATTTTTTCTAGCAGGTTTTCCAATGAAACTGTTAAATAATTTTCAGAGGTGAAGAGAGGCAGCATTTTCACTGGAAAAGGTAGCTCCTGAGAACCATGCTAGTAAAATACAGGGTACTGCTCAATGTCACTAACTGTGTCACAGTTTTGCTGTTCGAAGGGAACATGACGTGAAAGTCAATTCTTGTCTGACATGAACTGACCTTCCATCTTCTGGACACATTTTTGCAGGCTGTCTTAAGGAGATTCAGTGATGATTAGCAAAACCTTTTTAATTGGCTAATTATCTGAGACATTCAAACATCCCTGGCATATAAGGAGATTTTCTGAGAGAACTTCTCAAATGTAGAATTAATTCTGAAGCTCAGCTGAATATAACCTGGAGACTTTGATGATCAGTGCATCAGGCCAACTATTTCTGCTAAAACCTACATGGGATGGTTTGAGTTCAGGCTAATTTAGGAAGGAAACTTCCTAGGAGAAAAGTCCTGTGGGAGCAATGGGAAATCTTAACTAGTGGATTTGTCTTCATACTTATAGGAAAGAGATGACACTTTTGTTGTCGCTTAGCTTATAGATGTTATATATATGGTTATCTGTTTGTTATTCTAGAACTTGGGAAAAAGTGTTGATAAAATGGAAGATGGCTAACACTCAGTTCCGGTCTATCACAGAACAAAAATCTGGAAAGACACTTTCAGGAACAGGGCTAAGGATGATTTTATATGTGGAGCAAAATCTCTTGGTGAAAAAGAAAGACCACAGATATGTAAAATGTGTCAACTTTAGCAACAGTAGGAAAAGTAACATTAACTTTCCAGTAAATTTATTTTTTTCTGTAGAAGAAATGAGTAGTCAGCTCTGGGTGACCATGCAGGTATAATATGTCAGTGCTTGTGAAAATTGCACATTCTATTGTACTTTTTAATATTATTAATATATATGATAAATCACATTCTGTCTATGGACAGAATGATCTATCAACTTGATCATGCCTATTTCCTTTGCTGTGCTTTTCCTTGCTGCTCTTTTTGTCTTCTACATGTAGATTATGATCTCATCCAAACAAGACTGAGTGTCTTATTCTGTGTTTGTAAACTGCTTAGTGCAATGGGGCTCCTTTGAAGGAAATAATTAATATGAAGTCTAAGAAGATTCAGTAGTTCATAGAGACCTGCCTGACACAAAAAAGTTCAGATGCTCTTCAGGTCTATATTTTAGATTATGCAGTGGCTCCTGCTACTCCATAGCTCTTTGTTTCCCAGACACATTAGTCCTCTTTAAGATCTGCATGATCTCTGGAATATATAGCAGCCTCTTCCTATTTTTACATTTCCACATGCCTTTATTTTTCTATGATATATATTTTACAGCTCCTATTGTACCTTTTGCTTTGGAAATTGGCTCTATGTGCAGGTGTACTGTACACTAATGAGAACCAAACTACTCATAATCTTGCTTCCCTGGCTTAAAATAGACTGCATAAATCCTGGCTGAAATCAACATGCACTCAACATTTCTTCTTGTATAGTAGGTCACTTTTCATGCAATAATCTTCTTTAATGGACAGATATAATGATAACTTATCTTACAGAATGACAGGTAAATTTTACTGTAAAAAAATCAATTTCCTTCCTCCAGTATTTCTTTTAATAATTTTGAATATCATATAACTTAGCAAGAAATAGTCTAAGCCACTGTGATTAACATGCAAAGCTGTTTCTTAACAGTATTCACTCTTATTTTAAAAATGACACTGAGAGCTTAGAGGCCCTTGTTCTTAATTTTTAAACCCACTAATTTCATTGTGTCTGACACAAAGCAGAACATCTTTGCCATAATTACTGTATAAGTTATTTTTTTTTCCACAAAGTTGTAATTTTCCTAAAATAAGCTGGACTGCTTCAATTATGTAAATCAAATATCTAGAGAATATAATGTCTGCATTGGAGAAACACAATAGAACTTAACAGGAAGCTAGCAGAGAGAGGGAGAGAGTGATGGGGAAGGCAAAAGCCCAAATGAGGATGTTTTTTTTCAATTAGAACTGCAGCAAATTCTCTGCCCTGCTGGTAAACTGGCTCCTACAGCTCCTCGCTCTGCCAGGTTTGCTCTTCCCTTGGTGCCAGAGTGCGGCCATTAAGATTGGCAGGAAGTCTAGGCTAAAATGAAAGCTAGTGTGCCGAGTTCGAGTGGCCGAGAAAAGCCTATGGTTTGCTTCTTGTAGTGTTATTAGTGTGTAATTGTATTCAAGCAGATATACGGGCAGTTGTGCCTTAAAAGAGCCAAGGCGCTTATGATCCAAAATTTCATGTGACACAATTCAAGCTGTAGGTGATGAAACAATGACTAGGAGATAGAAAAAGGCCATAGTAATGGCTAAAAACTGTGTAAGTACTCAGAACTGACAGCATGTATAAAATGGCTGGGTCTAGGTGGCTTTGATCCTGAAAGTCCTGAGAACAGCTGACTCTTTCATACATATATCTATGTGACCTCTATAAATCTCATAAACTTGACTCCTACAAAACTATAAATGTGACTTCTGTAAATCCCCACCTTTCATGATACAAGACCTTCTCCCTGTAATTGGGATACAACTGTTTTTATTTACTTTTTTTTTTTTTTTTCTCCAGATAGAATAATCAGATTGAAAAACAGCTATAAAAATGTGATATAACAACATTGATTCATATTATGAAGTCACTGCCCCTCTATTTTTAATCCTAACCTTTGTAATTTTAAAAAATATTTACAAATTTCTTTTAAGCAGGTAACACACCTTCAGCAGAGACCTTCACTGTTCTCTCTTTACTGATTCCCATTTATTTTTCTAAGTAATTATAGCTAATATAGAAGTCATTCAAGTTCAAGATTCATTCTGAAAATACTTTCTGATTTTTTTCTTTTCCTTCTGATCATCATTGACTTTTGATGTGGCATAGAACTTGATTAAGTTCTTATAACCATTTACCTTTTTTGATTAGATGCTAGTTGTTGGCTAAAATCAGCGTAGAAAAAGTTTTGCTTTGTGTGTGGGTGTTTTAAACTGTTGTAGTATGAAATCTTAGACATTCAAGTGTTGAAAATGTATCATGATCTATTCTAATTATAACCATTTTCTGTGTCATATTGAAGCTTCACTTTTCATCCTTGAAATATTTTGTTTTGTAGTTTTGTGGCAGAAAGCATATGGTCTGATTTAGCACTCTACCCTTTACTTGGTGATTTCCACGTTGAAATTATTCCACATCTTACAAAGGACTTTGTCAAAGTCTACAATGGATTCAATCCAAATGGATTCTATTACTTGATTTCCTTGTAGCCATTTTTTCCTGACATATTCATTTAGGTAATTTATGGTTTTGCCTTTAGTTAATGTTTCAACTAACTAAACTGGTGTAGTTTAATTGCTTTCTGCTCTGTAGGCTCCCCCACCACACCCACTGCCTTTCCAAGAGATGGGCAAGATGTATAAATATCCCGGTAGTCTCATATAGATTCTGACTGATTCTTGCACTTAGGTAAATCTCAGTAACTGCTCCCTTGGACACAGGTTCCTTTAACATCCTACCCTGAGATTTTGTTGTCATCTAATACTTTGCTCCAGCAGTGCTTCTTTTGTCCCAGTCTCTGACATTATTCAGACAGAAAACCTTCAAAGAAGTTATGTCCCAAAATCTGATGAAAAAAGTCAACATCACCAAAGTGATTTTCTTCTTCTTGTTCTAGCAATCCCATTTATGCTATTACTTTTTCCTCCTTCATATAATCCTAATAAAATCCTTGTTTGTTTCTTATGTCAATGCTTCTCCAATTACCACTTGTAAAACAATTCTGTCATTTACTAAGAGAAAAGTATTTTCACTCCAGCCAAAGTAACTGAAGAAAGAGAGCACTTTGATTTTTGCAGGGAGCTACAGCAGGTAGTACCTAAAAAGTCTGGATTAATGGCTGTTTCATATAAGCAAATATTTAGTGGGAAAAGTTTTGTGGGGGTGTTTTTTTCATTAGTCCTATTTGTGGGTCAGTTGTGTTTCACTTGACCTATTTTGGGGTGAAAATTTTAGGTGAATATTGACTCCAAGCATTCCTTGCATCCTCTACTTTGGTGGCTGTGTTGAAATACTGTATTTCTTAACATACCTGCAGAGATCAAACACCTTTATGTAATTTTTGGTTCTAGCAAAACATTGGAGAATAAGTATCAGAGTCAGACTATAATTGCTGACAGGTAATCATCACTCTCTCCTTGTCATTGTAGGTCAGTTCAGGTTGGTGGCAGATATGTTTTACGCAGATTGAAGAGGAAAGCATAGCAGAGATTGTGTATAGCATAAGTCTAAGAGAAAGAAAAAATAAGGTAACAAATTAAATACAACAGATAAATACTTATGCTTTATATGCATACTAGTAGCCATGAAGCACTCTCTCAAGTGTTGGAGAGAATAGCACGAATGTATATATTTATTTGTTTATTCATTTTATTTTATGTTGCCCAAAGCTGTTAGGTTAGTGGCATGTTATGTTCACATGCTAATCTACAACGTATTCTGCAGGGTTTGCTTCCAAGATGACATGATGTTATTAGTCGTTTAAAACTGTACAAGGAAGTGTTTCAGGGAAATGCTTTACTAATAACACAAGCATGTAGAGGAATAGTGGCATTCATAATGGCATTCAGCAGCATGTTTTGCAATTGCAAATCTGAATTATTGTCATTATCCCTTAGCACACGAAACAGTCTTTAATATCTCAGATATCTGAATTCCCAGCATATAGAGGATATATTAGTTCCCAGTTATCTCAATGTATAAGAGGAAAAAAACCAACAACAACAAAAAACAAACAACCCCCCAAAAACCCAACTGTATGTACAAATCCTATATGAAATAATAATAATAATAATTAATTTCATTACTAATAATGAAATAATTCAGAAGGAAAAAACAGGGTAAGTTTTGGCTGTACTACTGCTACAGAATAACTAAAAACCACTGTTTTTTTCTTTGCTATCAAATGAAGCTTTGGATAAGACATTATTGTCTTTTAACTCCTTTAAACTCTATCAAAAATTAGACTGAGCCAAACAGACCATAATTACTTCATTTACCACACACAGTTTCACCTGATTTGCTATGGACATCTGTAGGGGGACCTTCAATTATAGCATAGATAACAAGGTTCAATGTATTATAACTGAATCTAAGTACCAAAGGACATATAATAAAATTCAAGGAAAACTCACAAGAGCTGCCGATTTATTTGTCCTGATCTTGTCTCTGCTGTGTATTGTTGCTAACCAGGCTTCAACTAATTAAAAGTGTGAGAAAATGAGTTTTTAAAGACCAATATTCTTCAATTTAAGAAAGGTAAAAAAGAAGTATGTTTTAAAATAATGCCCTGAAAGAACTGGAACTGAGTAAGTCAGCACAGAGCAACAGAGAACACAGAGTTCTAGATGCTCAGAGCTGTAGATGTTACTGCTCATTTCAAGAAGGCCTGTGAATTACAAATAAGGAAATATTATTTCAGCTCAGAGAGAACTTGGGAAAAGCTAACTCAAGTTTATTGAGCCAGGTATAATGATAAAAGATGGGTGAAGCTGCAGCATCATTTGCAATTTTTCTTGTTGTCACTTGGGAAATTATAAAAATCAAGGGTTTATGGGATTAAGTGAGCTCATTGTATCAGTCCATTTTATGAAGAAACAAGCAAAATCTCTCAGTGGTATCTGGTGTAACTGAATGTGATTTTATGCACTGTTAAACAGTGTAGATTTTTTTTAGAAAGCTGTGAAAGCAATTTATCCATCATAAGCGACACATAAAACCATCTGTAAGCAGTTTTAGCAGTCTGCTTGTAAACCCTGAAGAAGGAGGGCTCAAAAGCATTGGCCTAAGGACTGAGTAGTAACACAGTGGAAAACACGCTGGACTTGGATCTTTTTTTTTTTTTTTTTTTTTTTTTTTAAATTTAATATGGAAGTCTTAAGAGGAATTGTGGCTTAGTTCTGTCTTTTCATACTCCTGCCTGTTCTGCAGGTTAGACTTTTAGACATGACAGTTACAAGGGGTTACTACCAATCCTTTCTGTTTCTTCAAATCTGTATGAAAGTATTCCCAAATGTTCTACACAGTAGGAATATTAAGACTGGAAGTTAGAGCAAAGTGCTACTCAATTAATCACAATTGAGTTGTCTTCCTTATTCCATTTGCACTAACAATCCAGCAAAAGAGTTTTGATCTTTTAAGTTTACAGTTTTAGTTAAAGTCTCTATGTTCCCTCAAAGCTTATATAGCTCTCATTTTCTCAGGTTTGTACTCTACATAGAGTCACATTAGGTCTGACATACTGTGGTTCCTACACAAATAATTCCTCTTCAGTAAGGAAAAAATGAAAAATAATTGCTGGAGAACATTTTCCATAACATCTTGTGGTCCATTTTCCATAACATTTTGTGGTCTACCTTGACTTCAGCAAGGCTATTTTGACACCGTCTCCCACAGCATTCTCCTCAAGAAACTGGCTGCTCTTGGCTTGGACTGGCGCACGCTTCGTTGGGTTAGAAACTGGCTGGATAGCCGGGCCCAGAGAGTTGTGGTAAATGGAGTCAAATCCAGTTGGAGGCCAGTCACTAGTGGCGTCCCCCAGGGCTCGGTGCTGGGGCCGGTCCTCTTTAACATCTTCATCAATGATCTGGACGAGGGCATTGAGTGCACCCTCAGTAAGTTTGCAGATGACACCAAGTTAGGTGCGAGTGTCGATCTGCTCGAGGGTAGGAAGGCTCTGCAGGAGGATCTGGATAGGCTGCACCGATGGGCTGGGGTCAACTGCATGAAGTTTAACAAGGCTAAGTGCCGGGTCCTGCACCTGGGGCGTAA
>NC_048897.1:5834299-5871984 GCF_011077185.1 Oxyura jamaicensis | reverse complement strand
TTACGCCCCAGGTGCAGGACCCGGCACTTAGCCTTGTTAAACTTCATATGCAGTTGACCCCAGCCCATCGGTGCAGCCTATC
Source organism: Oxyura jamaicensis (assembly GCF_011077185.1). NCBI lineage: Eukaryota > Metazoa > Chordata > Aves > Anseriformes > Anatidae > Oxyura > Oxyura jamaicensis. The sequence continues at coordinate 5,871,902 of NC_048897.1, read as the reverse complement.
CAGATCCTCCTGCAGAGCCTTCCTACCCTCGAGCAGATCGACACTCGCACCTAACTTGGTGTCATCTGCAAACTTACTGAGGGTGCACTCAATGCCCTCGTCCAGATCATTGATGAAGATGTTAAAGAGGACCGGCCCCAGCACCGAGCCCTGGGGGACGCCACTAGTGACTGGCCTCCAACTGGATTTGACTCCATTTACCACAACTCTCTGGGCCCGGCTATCCAGCCAGTTTCTAACCCAACGAAGCGTGCGCCAGTCCAAGCCAAGAGCAGCCAGTTTCTTGAGGAGAATGCTGTGGGAGACGGTGTCAAAATAGCCTTGCTGAAGTCAAGGTAGACCACATCCACAGCCTTTCCCTCGTCCACCCAGCGCGACACTTTGTCATAGAAGGAGATCAGGTTCGTCAAGCAGGACCTGCCTTCCATAAACCCATGCTGACTGGGCCTGATCGCCTGCTTGCTCTTCAAGTGCCGCATGATGACTCCCAAGAGGATCTGCTCCATGAGCTTCCCTGGTACTGAGGTCAAACTGACAGGCCTGTAGTTCCCCGGGTCAGCCCTCCGGCCCTTCTTGTAGATGGGCGTCACATTCGCTAGCCGCCAGTCAGCTGGGACCTCCCCCGATAGCCAGGACTGCTGATAAATGATGGATAGTGGCTTGGCCAGCTCCTCTGCCAGTTCTCTCAGTACCCTTGGGTGGATCCCATCCGGCCCCATCGACTTGTGCACATCCAAGTGCCGTAGCAGGTCACCAACCAGTTCTTTGTGGATGGTGAGGGCCACATCCTGCTCCCCATCCCCTTCCACCAGCTCAGGGTACTGGGAATCCAGAGAACAACCGGTATTGCCGCTAAAGACTGAGGCAAAGAAGGCATTGAGCACCTCTGCCTTTTCCTCATCTCTTGTAACTAAGTTTCTCCCTGCATCCAGTAAAGGATGGAGATTCTCCTTTGTCCTCCTTTTTGTGTTGATGTATTTATAAAAGCGTTTTTTGTTATCTTTAACGGCAGTAGCCAGATTGAGCTCCAGATGAGCTTTGGCCTTCCTAATTTTGTCCCTGCACAGCCTCGCTACATCGTTATAGTCCTCCCTAGTGGCCAGCCCACTTTTCCAAAGATTATAAACCCTCTTTTTTCTCCTAAGCTCAAGCCACAGTTCTCTGTTCAGCCAGGCTGGTCTTCTTCCCCGCTGGCTCATCTTTGGGCACATGGGAACAGACCACTCCTGCGCCATTAGGATTTGCCTCTTGAAGAGCGCCCAGCCTTCCTGGACCCCTCTGCCCTTCAGAACCGCCTCCCAAGGGACTCTACCAACCAGTGTCCTGAGCAGCCCAAAGTCAGCTCTCCGAAAGTCCAGTACAGTGGTTTTACTGGTTCCCTTCCTGGCCTCGCCAAGAATAGTGAACTCCACCATTTCGTGGTCACTCTGCCCAAGACAGCTCCCGACAATCACATCCTCCACCAGTCCTTCTCTGTTTGTGAAGAGAAGGTCTAGCGGGGCACCACCCCTGGTAGGCTCACTAATCAGCTGCGTCAGGAAGATATCTTCCACTTTCTCCAGAAACCTCCTAGACTGCTTTCTCTGGGCTGTGTTGTGCTTCCAGGATATGTCAGGGAAGTTGAAGTCCCCCACGAGTACAAGCGCTGAAGATTTTGCAACTTCTGTCAGCTGCCTGTAGAACTCCTCATCCGTCTCCTCGTCCTGGTTCGGCGGTCTGTAACAGACCCCGACCAGGACGCTAGCCTTGTTGTCCCTGCCGATCCTAACCCAAAGGGACTCGATCTTGTCATTCCTAGCCTCGAGTTTTACAACATCGAAAGACTCTCTAATATAGAGAGCCACACCGCCACCCCTTCTGTGCTGCCTGTCCCTTCTGAAGAGCCTATAGCCAGGCATCGCAGCACTCCAGTCATGAGACTGGTCCCACCACGTTTCCGTGATGGCAACCAAGTCGTAGCCTGCCCACTGCACGATGGCTTCCAGCTCCTCCTGTTTGTTACCCATGCTGTGTGCATTGGTGTAGATGCACTTCAGCTGGGCCATTACCTTATTCCCCGGCCTTGCTATTGTTCCCCCTGGCACAGCTCCAACAATCCTTGCTTCACCCCCATCCCCCTTCTTACCTAGTTTAAAGCCCTATCAATGAGCCCCGCCAGCTCCTGGCCAAGGATCCTTTTTCCCCTAAAGGATAGGGACCCGTCTACGGCCATCAGACCAGGTGCTGAATAAACTGCCCCATGGTCGAAAAACCCAAGATCTCTGCGTTGGCACCAGCCCCGGAGCCACGTGTTTAACAGGTGGGCTTTCCTGGTCCTCTCCGTACCCCTCCCTGTCACCGTAGGGATGGACGAAAGCACTACCTGCACTCCCGCTCCGTCCACTAACCGTCCCAGCCCCCTAAAATCTCTTTTGATTGCCTTCAGGCTTCTGTCTTCAATGTCGTCACTGCCCGCCTGGACTATCAGAAGAGGATAATAATCAGAGGGGTGTACCAGGTTGGGAAAACCCCAGGTTTTCTAATCCAACCGTCCAGGTTGGATTAGATCAGTTCTTCACAGATGGAAATTCACTGAAATGAGTGGCATCCCACTAACCTGAATGACATAGATCATCACTTCCCACCTATTCTTTCTGTTTTCATGTCCTTTAAACTATTAAAGAGCTGTTAAAAAATTGTAGTGTCCCTCTAACTTTGTCAATATGTCAAGTTTTATTGGATGTTCTTACTTTAATTCATTAGTAGAAAAAGGCATCAAGCTTTGTTACGTTTTTAGCACCATTTCAACCTCAGAGATGAAAACAGCAGACAGAATTCCACTTGCTAAAGGCATGAGATGTTCAATAGCCAAGGAGCTCATGAAGCTCCTTTCTCTGGCCCCAAGGGCCCCACTTTAATAATTTTTTTTTTTTCAGGCTGTAACCCTTAATATGACAAGGTTAATTTCAATACTGCTGATGGCACCAGAGACCAAAGATATCCCTTCCAGCCCTATGTTCCGTGTAGCTGTCATCCCCTCTAGAGGTTTTTGGTTGGATTTGCAATGATCCTAGGCCTTTGGGGATGTTTTCAAAGGCTTCAGTACCAGTCAGACACCTAGTGAGAATTGCAATGGAAAGCCAATAAATGCTCTGGAACACAATGTTTTCCCCCTTAATTACTCCTATCTGTGAAGACTTTGAGGGAACAATTTCATCTGACAGTGGTTCATATTTCACACCTATTTTACATACACTCAGATGACTGCGTTGTGTACTGCATCCTCTGTGTATACACTTAGACGACTAGATTTTAGAGCCTATTTTTGAAAATTATTTTTCTCCCAAGAGGAGCATATTAGGATAGCTTTTTATTAAAAACATAAGCTTAATTGGACTATGTTTTGAAAGAAAATGGGACAGATAAGGTCTTCAAAGCACAATGATGGTTATTATTTTTGTTGTAAATCTATTTCTGGACCTCTTTTGAAATTTTCTAACCCTGCCAGTGGCAGTGAAAGGAGTGACCTGAAAGCGTGAGATGTCAATGCACTGCCAATGGATTTTTTTCATATTGCTGTGCTGGCATGGACTCAGCAGGTACATAAAATACAATGTTCCAACCCATTTCACCCTCCACGTTGGAGTGAGGTATGTTCATTTTCACTCTCTGCACTCACTGCCCATTCTCAGTGAGAGAGTCTGAGCTCATGTTGCTGTGCAATCTTGAGCTTCTTTTATGAGCTTAGCTGGAACGCTGCTGGGTATCTTTCTTCATTGCAGCTGTTTTAATCTTGGCTTGCAAAATCAGAAGCTCTTTCCTGGCTGCGCAGATGATTACCTTACTTTATGTAAAGCCTCAAATACCCTGAAGTATCTCACATAGGTTCTCACAATATCCTTTTTAGTTCTTTTTCATTACCACACTTTGTGTGCCTTTTTAGCTCTGCACATTGGCTAATGGTGGATTCATTTTTATGACTGTGTAGTGGCCAGTCTGTCTTTGATTATGTTTCTTCTTGTATTTATCTTTGCTGCTGCTAGAGAACCATGAGAAAAAAGATGAAAATATTTGCTCTATTCATATCGTGAGAACAGACTGTGCTGTCAAGAGAGAAATATACAGGGCAAATTTCAGCAACTATAATAGCAAATATAAATTCTGGACCAAAAGAGCAGTTTGCTTTGCTGATCTGAACCATGATGGTTTGCTGAAACATCTAGCAAAATTTTTTAGAAGACTGCAGTATCTTTCCCCTCTTATTTTCACCCTTTTAAAAAAGAAATCAGAAGAAATCCATAACCTCAGATTGAAACACTCCCAAATGGATCAGAAAAATCTAAATATTGTTATAGACTACTACATTGATTTTTGATTTAAACAAACTCTGAAATTTAATCTGATTAATGTTTGACAAGTGAGCCCAATTTTGAGTGAACCTTTTGATTCGCTCTTCTTTATATTTTGAATCTCTTGTTTCTTTTTAGAAGACATTAGGTTTGATGGATACCAGCCTACTCAATGGTCTGTGTCATTATAGAAACCACATCACTTGAAGACATGAATAAATTTGTTCTCTAGTTTCCTCTTTCCACTCTCACTTTACATATAGCAAAAATAAGCACAGAATGATTAAACAGCTTTCTCAAGGTCACATTGGAGTTTGGTGGTAGAAATGATAGTCTTCCTCCCAGTTCAGTTTTTTGAATAAACAACTGAACTTTGTTTGTTTTCATTTGGTGAGATATTTTGAAACAATTACTAAAAATGTAGGATGAAACTTTAAACGACAATTATCCAATTACCTTCAATGGTTTTGTTTTTATTAAGTGTTGTTGGGATGTTCTCATTCCTCAGTAACCCAAAACAGTTTATCATTTTATTGCGGTATGATCAGTAGTACCCTACAAAGCAAACATTACTTGTAATTAGCAGGAAGCGGGGAATCTGCTGCTTGTCTTACAAGTGCAGCTACAGGATTTTTCAATCTCTGATGAAATTTTGAGTGGCATTTTTAAAGAAGCCCCATGTTGGAAAACTTTAATATTGACCTCACATGTTGTAGGTGTTCCAAAAACAAGTAATCTCCAAGTTATAAAATTATTGTGCACTTATTTATCAGTAAATTTGTAAGTGGTTTTAGTAACATTTTCATTGACTTTCAAAGGTTATAAGTATACATTATTAATTATTTTTTACCCAATTAGTGTACTGTTTATTTTGGTTTAGGGATTCTGAAGTTTTAGGTCTGATACCAACTGAAACTAAAAAAAAAAAAATGGATTTTGCTATTTCCATAAATGAACCAGATGCTCATCTCGGTGTCTTTTATGTGACTAGCTAAGAAATGGACAATAAATTGTGTGTATTGAAAGAAGAGACAGGGATAATGGAAAAAAGTTGTTGAAAAAAAATTCAGGTATGTCATGACAAAAGATGCCAAACATTGCATTAACATTTAGAGAAAAAGTAGAAGGAGATGATAGAAATGACCTAAAGAAAGTGAAGGTACTATAGACTGTTTGTTGCTTATCACTTTACTGTGATGGATCAGAGTTTGGTGAGACTCCTTTAAATCAGGCAAAGTCAGATTCCTATTGACTTCAGTGACTTTTGGAACATGTCTTTAAATGTTCTTTTTGCTGAACAGCAAGCCAAAAGTTTCCAACTCTGTGCTGGAAACTCCTATGTTCTGATGATGATGTTGATAAATCATTTGTCAAAATAAAATGAGGTAAAGCTTCCAAGTCTTATAAAAGCCCTTCAGCCAAAAAGTTCATTGAGTTAGGCTGTTAATGTTGATCCAGCCAACTTCCATGAACAATCCTTCACTTCTGTACCTCCTGAAAAAATGAAATGTAATGATCTGTCCACCTTACTTTCTGCCATTGTGGGGCTGCTCATTCCTTTCCTTATGATGGTTGATATTATATTAATCATCAAAAATTATCCTATGTTGTGGTGGGCAGTCCTTGGCCAGTAGCCAAATATCTACCCAGCCTCTCACTCCCTTCTTTGTCCTGCAGGATGGGAAGAACAAAGAAGGAATGCGAGAAGACCCATGGATCAAGATACTGGCCATTTGACAAGGAAAACAAATGCTGTGCCCACAAGCGGGGAAAAAAGAAAAAAAAAAAAGTGGTTCTGCCATCCTGCGCAACATGTTCTAGGTGATCCTGCTTGGTAGGGAGGGTTGAACTAGATGATCTTCAGAGGTCCCTTCCAACCTTGACCATTCTGTGAGTCTATGATTCTGTGGTTTGTCCCAGCCTGCCAAGCTTTTGCTTACGCCCAGTTTACTCTCCATGGGGGAGGTCGGCACATGGGATTGCCTTGATGCTGTGCAGCAATAGCCAAAACAAGGGGCTGGGGACAGAGCTTATCTATATGCTTTTAAGTACAGATACACAACACCCTACAGGCTGCTATGAAGAAAGTTTTCTACATCCCAGTCAGACATGGCACACATTTCTTGCACCCAGGAGTATGCTAATCACTTTTCTGAGTACCTTCCATTAAAGCCTTTTCTTCTGAATCTCAGTATTGTATCGATTACCTGACAATAGACTTAAAGAATTTGAATTCTGAGGATATTCAGTATCACTGGAAAATACCACCTAATCTAGTACAATTAGTTCTAGTGTTCCTAGGCTAAAACCACTCTTCCTAGAATATCATTATTGCTTAATAAATTGCATATTTTCCTAATGAACAATAGGAAATAATTGCTGCTCAAAGTTGCAACAGAAGGACTGTACATGTTGTGCATAATGCCTTATGAAATACTAATTGATGGCTTTGTGCAGTGTCTCAATGGAATAATTGCTTGTTTAGTGCAACACTTGCACTGAACAAATGCTTACTCTTTACATTTTTCCTTTGGAAAATAGTTTTCCTTACACTGTAATATTTTCAGAAATATTTCTGGTTTGGTTTAATTGGTCCATGATCTACAAGATCGTTTATTTGCTGAACAATGAGCTCTATGGACACTATTTCTATTTCTGGGATTGTCTGCAAGAAGCTTTTTTACCTTCCCCTTTAAGATGTTTCATGCTTGCTTTTTCTGCTGTAAAATTTGCTGTGCTATATCCAAAAACTTTCATCAGATTGACTGTACAGCCTCTTACTCCAAGGTTTGGAGGAAGACAGAATAAATCAAGAGGCAATATGGAAAAAAAAAACTCTTCATTTTTTTTTTTTTTTTTTATTATTATTATTGTCATAAAGACTTGTGATAGAATTGTTTCTGGTTGGAAGCAGTCATCCTGAAACTTAAGTAGTGCCTACCTGCATAGAAAATCTAGGTCGATTTGTGCTCCTGTAGGGACTTGATTGTTGAACAGTTTGTGTCCTGGTGAAATTCCTGTCAGCGTACCCTGTTGAGCAACCAGGTTCATCAGGCGTGATCTCTCATTGGTAAATCTCCATGATTCCTATGTAAGCCTGAAGGAAAGCAAAACTTCAGATGTGAAGGGGTGGTGTATTGGATACCTGCACTGAGATACTGCTGCAATGTCCTGGTGGAATGCAGCAGGGGCACGCAGCTGGAGTCCAGATATGAAAAATGCTTTCAGATCCCATAGCACAGACCAGTGAGTTAAGTTTAAACATAGTTTTCAAGGAACAACATGAAAATAGCCAGGCACAGAAACCTGAGGATGAATCTGGCTATCAGAGACTACCTGGATAGTTTCTAGTAAAAATAGTTTGCCTGATGCTTGTCTTAAACTTACACACAGGCTATCAGGCCCACAGAGATATTAACTAGTAGATTGTACAACTGTCTTTTTGTATTAAGGAAACAATGTTTTCAAATTCCCATAAATATATATGATTAAGTAAAAATGTATATTTATTATTGCTATGAAATGAAGGACTTAGTGGGTTCCCTTTGCCCAAAGCTAAAATTCCTTCCTTACTGGGACTATAAAAGGAGCAGTATGGAATTATTATGTCCTCACTGAGCTGATTATAATGTAGAACATTAAATCCCTGAAGATTTGGCATAATGTTCAACAACTGTTTATTTATCAATAGAAAATGTTGTTGTTTCTTCTAGGCAAAGAAGAAAAAAACTCTGTAACCCAGATTTAGCAGAAGCCTCATTTATGAATGGTAAGGTGGTAGTTCTGCTTTGCATAATGTTTTAACCAGAAATCTGCTTACTATTTTTTTCTTTTTGTTTATTTTTCTTGTCCCCAGAAAACCTCTTTTCTGAATGATTGAATGATCCAGCTTGGATCCACATATTGAAAAAAAAAAAAAAAGAAAAAGACTATCATATATGAAAATTTCCTGTTGGAATTCAGCTATTGTAGATGCACATAGTGACACACAAGACACTAAATACTAAAGAATTCAGCCTTATTTTAGTTGTCTCACCTCTTAAAATTAAAATTGAGAGTGATTTTTTTAAAAGTTAAATAGAGGATATATTTTTATTCCAGTGACTTGTATATTATTCCACTTCATTTCTCTGTATAGATATATTTTAATTACTTTGACAAATTCAATATTAAGTAAGTGAAAAAGCATCAATGAATAAATGATAGCAGTATAGAAAATAAATATTATTTGGTGCTGAATGCTTTAATTCACAAATCCTACATTTTAGTCGTGTGTTCCCTTATCTGTATTACAGTATGAAAATAAACTGCATTATTTCATATACCCTGTATGTAACTAAGGAGGAAAAAAGTGTTTTTGGCTGTCCTTGGGGTATGAAAGGATGTTTTAAGTTTTAGAAAATGATCTAAAAATCACTTTCTGAAAGAAGGCTACAAGAAATATATTTGCTAGTAAGAAAATAGAAAATTTAGTGTTTTAGCCATGTTATTCTGAATAGCATGAATAACATGGGCTAAAAGGCCAAAAAGTGGATGACAGAGGACATCTGATCTGACTTTTTTTCCTTCTTTACATTACAGCATGTTATTTAGCTAGAATAATAATTTTGAACTTATTATGCTAGCATGCTGAAAACAAGACAAATCTTTCCATAGGATGTCTAGAAGCTTTGAAACGAGATTTGTAGGACCTGTATAGTTTATGACATTTTTATGAAGAAATCTTCCCACCATATAAATTAAAGACACTCATCTTCCAGCCACAGAATTTAGCTTAAGGATATCTTAAAGTCCCCACAAAACATAGATATTCTTTTATGCACACTCCTGAAATTTAGGCACATCTAAAAACTGGAAGTATTTACAAAAGCTTAAACCTGACTGTCAGATTTTGTATCACTATGTTTTTGCATGAAGGAAGCATACAATCAGTCTTCCATTCTGATTCTTGGTAGGTTGTTGCTTATACAATGCCATGAAGGTGTTACAGCTTCAGAACAGATCTGAAAAGGGGCTGCCCTATTACAGATCCTTTTGAGCCCTCTAGATCTAACAGAATGACCTTTTCTTCTGCCTTGGTGAGGCTACTGATTAAGAAATTACCTAGATCCCATCATCAATCCACCTTAACAGATGTGAATCATTTAGCTCTCTAAAATAAAATTTAATTGTCTTTGAATGTCTTTACTGTGAAGGTTTTTCTTCTTCCTTCTTTTTTCCTTATTGAAACTTTCTAATTGTATTATCAACCAACAGCTGCTATTCTGTGCTTGAAGCCATAGTGTTATTTTTAAAATTCTATTATTAATCTTTTTTTTATTATTATTATTTCAAAGCTCTTTCTTTACCCATTGTTTCTTTACCCATAAATTAAGCTTGACAAAGTTTTTGTCTGATGAAAATTTAAGTAAAAAATTCAAATAGGAAAACAAATTGGTGCAGCAAATGTTAGATTCATGCAGACACCATGAAAGTACAGTTTGCAGCTAATTACTTTAGCTCTCTTCCATGCAAGTGTTTAGCCCTAGGAAGCACTAAAGGGTAAAAGAGCCCCCAAAACAGGGTACAGTCAGATATGAGAGCAAAATGTGAAAGCGTTTGAAACCTTTTGAAGAACTCCAGCCCAGATTTGCTCAAATAAATGAGAATGTAAGCTCTTCGAGAATAGTAAGCAAGACATCCACTACTTGAAAACATATTGGATGGGAGACTGTGTGACAGTGTTTGTCCTTGCCTTTAGGCGAAAAGACAAATCACAGAACTTTCTGAAAAAAGTTTCAATGATTCCCAGCACTTGTGCATTATTCGTACTCTCATCTATCTGGATCCAGTGCTTCAGGGCATGAAAGAATCAGAAACATTTACTATTGTCCCAGCAAATTAGCTGGTGTGGCTCTGTAATGAGTTAGGGCCCAGCTCAGCTGCCATCAGATTCATTGGGAAGAGTTTTGTTGCCTTGATAGCATGTTAATCAAGCTCTGAGTGCTCAGGGAAGTGGAACAGAACAGACTATTCTTTCTTATAATGTGACATTTCAGTTCCAAGAGAAAAAAAATCATAATCATATAGGAAAGATCAGGGACAGATTACATTTTAGAATAAGAGATAAAATGTGAAAGATGGCCAAAACAACAATAATCCCAAGCACTTTCCAGCCTGGAAAAAGGCCATGACATGTGGCTTTCTCTTGAGGTATACACATTCTTAATGGCTTGGAAAATGTCATTAGAAATTGCTATTTCCTGCCTTACAAATTCCATCATCTAAAGAGGATTATGAGATTAGAATTTTAAAACAACTAGAAGAATGGGTTAAGTCTCAGCCAGTTCCTGTTCTCATTACTAGCTTTGTCTCAAGGCGAGATTAAAGTTCTGCCATTTGCCGTTTCCATTAACCCCTTAATCTTAGAAGTGAATGTCAGGTTTATGTCTCAGGGATGGGCTGTGACACTGACTTCTCATTTCTTTCTCCTTTCTCTCATCAATTTGATTGTTTTGCCACTATCTTCCTTCTCCTAGGTACCTTACCAGGCATTTTAGGAACATGGTGCCTCAACTGATATTTGGTGTTTGTATGTTTTTTTAAAGAATGCTTTCTATGCAGCCCTTGAGCAGCAGATGTAAGAGCAACTATACAATGTCCACATGTGCAGTCATCCTTGTGCACTGGACTTTCATGTGAGTGCCTGGGCAGCAGGTGATCATTCTGCTGTCATTCAACACCCTACTCAGTGGTTGGATGGTTTCTTCTGTCATCCTGGTAATCAGAAACTCTGTGTGCTTCAGAGGCTAACTTCTACCTACACCAAACCTGACACAGATAATGAAGGGTCAGGAAAATAAAACTTACTTTCCTTTCCTGCAAATGATAAAGGTGAATTCCTTCCACCGAACAGGGCTGTAAAGGGGATTCGAAAGGCTCCTCACCTCCCTCATGATTCCATCTTCAGGAAGAAGAAGAGAATATAACATGATTTTCTCCAGCACTCATTCCAGACTGTAATTTTATGGCCTTCCTTGGCTGCTGTGCCCTCCTGCTGTGGAATGGGACAGAAAGCCCTTGCAGAAGCTGAAAGATAAATATATTCAGAAAGCCGTGTGGAAGCAGTTTTTCATGCAAAAGAATAATAGAAATGTGGTACAATTTAACAAGTAACTGAGACAAAACCTCTGGAGGGAATTGAAATAACCAGCAAGGTGACATCCTAAGGGAAAGAAAGTATTTAAAAGAGTGATGGGAGGAAAAGGTTTTACAAATTCCTTTTAAAAAATCTTATTATTAAAGGACAGCAATACTTCACTCACAAATCAATCAAAATTTTCTGGAGCCAGACTCAAGGACATTCTGTAGGGAAATGTATGGCATAGTAGAAAAGAGCAAGGCTTTGCTTTATGTATTAGAGATAAGGCTTCAATTTTTTATGTGATGGATTCTTTCTCTGCCTTTGCTTTTCCAGAACAATCTGAGATATCTTACCTGAGAACACAGAAACAGTAACAGAACCAGCAACATCAATTTTGCCTCTTGGTAAAGAAAGCAAAACGGAGGAGATATCAGCCTTTCATATGGGGTAATAAAACGATGAGAATGATGCTCAGATTGGCTTCAGGTGCACCTATGGCTGCTGAGGGGTTGCAGGTGCACATAGTAACCCTGTGTGTCTTCTGACACTGAACTTTGCTATGCATCAGTCCCTATAATGAATAAAACTGTTATCGGCTCTTATTTACATCATATACCTAAAGAATCCAGGGCGGTTAAATCAGGAAACATCTGGCACGGAAAAATCTAGTTGTATTTTCTTGCCTTTGATGGCATAAAGAATCCTGAGTTAATGCTCATTTCTATTTATTAGTTCTCAAGGACCACAGGAAACTTGCTTAGTTGCATTCATATCTAAAAGTGAAGGTGCAAGAAGGAAAACAAAATGGAAAAAAAAGAAAAAAAAAGAAAAAAAAAGGAAAAAAAAAAAGGTGTGCTTAGAGCACAACAGGTAGTCCTGACAGAAGGAAAACCAAGGTAAAAAGCTAACACATTATTCATGGATATCCATATGCACACAAGAGAATTAAATACATATAAGCACACCTTTATAGACTTTTCTCTCCAGGAAGAGAAAAGACATAAAAGTGAATTGAGGAAAAAGATAACAAGTGTGCTGTTAGCATCCTCAGACATCGTGAATGATACTTGGTGGTTAAACCACAACACTTGGTGAGCAAGGTCCATATGGGGCACAAGCAAGTTCTTTAAATACCAAGAATATTTTTGTAAGGGTTAGGTGGACACATGAGTGGCAGCAACAATGACAGCAGATGCTTTATTGTGTTTTTGAGGGTGACTACAGCAATGTCAAAAGACTGAAAATGCTCACCTATACTGAGTCTATATGAATGTGTAGATCACACTCCCTTGAGGCAATCACTCTTACTAATTTATCTTCAGTGTTGCGTGGGTGGTAATTATACTCCTTATGTATATTAATCCCTTGTCCTGTTGGAAAAGGAATTCTACCTTGTGCATTTTTGTGACGTTATTTCTGAACAAAATCTTGTGTACCACATGCTTCTTTGTGCTTATATTCTGCAGAAAGTGTTTATTTCAGTTGGACAGAAGTTCATTTTCATCTCCAGCTCCAGAGTGCAAGTTTGCTGAGTTGTAGAAGAAAAATATAAAAAGATCAGTACTAGGTCCCAAATCTTCTGAGAAAGGTTGTTTTCTGATATGATACAGGCCTCTAGTGAATAATATCTCAGCTATAATAGCTGTTTTTTAGATGAAGAAGTAAGCAACTGAATGTTACTTATATCAGCTTGATACCCACACAGTTTTGTTGTGGGGTTTCAGTAGCTTTATACTATAAAGAAAATGAATTTTAAGAACATGCCATAAATGCCATGTATCTTTAGATGAATAGGACAACAATATTTTCATTAAGTTTTTGGAGAGTTTGCCAACATTTTTTTTTCCCCTAGTATGTCCTAGGATACTAGGAACTGCTTTACTCACTACAATCACTGGAAAAATCCAGAGTTTATTTCAAGTAATTTTTCCAGCTTGACACAGTGTACTGACCCATGATTCCCAAAGCTGATTCAGCAAAATGCTGTCATCTGCATTGATATAAACTCTGAAAATATACAGCTGTTGTGGCATGAAAGTAATTTTAAGTGATGGGCAGAAATGCCAGAAGGTTGAAAAGGTTTTTGTTGCTCTTGTGAGAGTGAGGGAGGAACAAGAAAGGAAGTCACAACATTGCAAGAGTGAACGGGAACTGAAGTCACAGAGGATGCTGAAAGAGCTGAGGCATTAAATGAATACTTTACAAGCAAGAACACTAAAAGATACGCCCGCTGAAACTGGCTGTTGTATCCACTATCACAGTTGACTTCAGAGCTAGTGAGGCACAGATATTGAATAAGTTAAGAAAAGTCGAAATCAACAAATCACCTGTGCTACGTGCAACCTTGAGGCTTTGAAAAGAGATTGGAATAGTACACAGCTCAGGTATGCTGGTCTTTACTCTGCAGCTACAAATGCCAAATTCACAAATACTAAAGAAAGAAAAACAGCATAGACTGAATGCCATAAAATCTTAATTACAATGTTGTCACTACAGGAAGTCCCCATTGAGTCAGACCTAACAAGTATATACCATTACCAAAAAGAGAATTTTATTTATGTATTTAGCTCAGCATGTCCCACTCACATGAAACATGCATGTTCGTATGCACATTATAAGATTAAAAAGAGTTTTTCATTGCTAGTTTACTAGTTTACAGAATGAGAAACTGGATTAAGGAATGGAGAAGTGAGACTTTAATTCTCTTGCAGTGTTTTCTCCTCCCCTCCCCCCACCCCCCCCCTTTTTCTTTTTCTTTGGTAGAGTTGGAGAGATGAGAAAATCAGACAATCATTCTGAGAAATCCTCATGTCATTTCCTTGGAAGGGAAGGTATACTTCCTAGGAATGATCCTTGTCATCCAAGCACATTTTTTCCTGTGTAGTTCTCCATTTCCTTAGTGGCTTTTGCTAAGCAGAAAGAAGCAGTTCCTTTGCTTGAGTCCGTTTTATGGACCTGGCCATGGTGTCCAGCAGATCCATCTCTTGTTTTTTTCTCATGTTATTTGCCTTCATGCCGCACTAAAATAAACCATCCATCATTCAAATGCCCAAAGTATAGTAAGATGTCAGGTAAGACAGTTGTATTTTAATATGTCTTGCAAGATCACTTCCCTTGTTGGTTTTAACTGGACTAAGAAGAATACAAATGAGTATGTAGCCTGATACACAGGAAGGATCACTATATGCAGCATATCTTAATCCTAATCCTTATTTGCACCAACAGGATTACTCTTGTGAATATAAACTGCAGAATAAGATTTGTATTGATTGGTTTTTCAGGTTCAAGCTCATATGAGGGGAGGGAAGGATGATTTTCTTTGGTTTTGTACTTGGACTTAAAAACAAGCAGACAATTTTCACATAGCTAAGTAGTTTTATAGGTCATCATTTAACTTCTTTTAGATATGATAGCTATTGTTTACTTAACTTCCATTGTGAGGTTCCTTTTAGAAAAGACATTAATTCTAAAGTAAAAGACTGGTTTGGTACCAGAATGAGCTAAAAAAGGACCAGAGATACCATACTAAAAATTGAACAGAATATTTTCTGTGAGAAATAGTTACAATTTGTTGCATAAAATTTAAATTACACTAGTAAAAATATTTTATGAAATTAAAGTATTTATTTTTAATCAGGAAATACACATATCCAGTCCAAACTGAAATTTCCACAGGAGTTAGTTTCAAAAAGCTGCAATTCTTTTCCCAAAATATGTTAAGCAACATATTTTCACAGCTCTTGTAATGTAAAGTGTGTGAATGCTATGCTATTCTGAAATATTTCTGACTGTTTTTCTTACTTTTGCAAAATTGAAGGAGAAACACTCAAAATAAAGGTAGGTTCTAAAATTACTTTTTTTTTTTTTTTTGGTATGTTCTAAAATTAATTTAAGTTTTCCACAATTAGGCAGGTCTCATAGGCCTGGGACTTTTTTTTTTAAAAAAAAAGCCATTTTCTTCCTAGTCATCAAAGAATAATGAGTAATGTTAAAAAACAAACAAACAACAACAAAAACATTTTAATGAAGGACAGCATTTCTTTTTTCTTATTTTACTAGAGCTTTTCTGAGCTCTCCAACTTACTGTCCTGAGAACTCAGCATGCACACTTTCTTCTGTAGCATAAACCAAAAAGAAATTGTAAGGTGGTTATGTTGTTTGGTTTGTAATTCAATTGAATAATTCTTGGACACTCATAATTTCTTTTCTGCACCCATTCTACTTGTACAGAAGCAGTTTTAAACACAACAGATTGGACTATATCTGTGAACTATATCTGCCCAACCTCATCATATAAGTCTGTTGCCTTCAAATGCCCTCAGAATGGTTGCTGCGCCAAATGTTTCTGTACAGCAGTATTTAGGGATCAAAATCCATCACATAGAATTCTGTGGGCAGAATGTTGTTTCATCCAGAAAGAATTATGTTAGACTTTAATCTGATTTGCTCTCTGGATTTAAAGAAATTTCACATATAGAGAGTAATTCTATCCATTTATAGTATTTCCAAAGCGGTGCAGACCTTTTTGCTGCTCTCATCTCTCATTTGGCCGTAGGCTCAGCTGCTGGATCCTAGAAGTCTGTAAAATGCCTGGCCCCTTACTGCCTTCTTCCCAGGAAACGATTTCACACAACATAGTATTTAGCTTATAAACTATCTTGAAATATGCTGATTGAAAAACAACAGCATTTTCCTCTATCTCTATGAAACATATGACCATGTGAAGAGTGATACAAAGGTTTTATCTATAAAATTCTGGGATGAATAATTTTTAGAGGTGTTACTGGCATGGTGATCATATAATAACCTGCATTAATTGTAAGTAATAATGTTACAGTGAAGGTGTGCATTTGTCAGCCCAAACTATTGATAAGCCTATTATATGCTGTCTCACTATCATTGTTTATTGCCAATGTGGCAGTCCCTATAGGTCTTAGTAGAGATGGCTGTGTTGAACAAACACAAATTAAGGGATAGTCTGTGCCCATAAAGAGCTTATTATCCGAATTAATGAGGATCAGAAAGAGAAAAGGAGGATTATCATCTTCAATTTAAAAACAGAGCAGACTGAGACTGTGGGAGATGAAGTGCCTTCTCAAGTCTTTGCACAGTGCAAATGTCAGAACCACAGTCATGTCCAGCAAGTTCCACTGCAGGCTGGGCACAAAAGCTTCTAAACAAAATGTGAGAAGCTTTGGTTGGTTTCACATTTATATGCAAATATGTAAAGAAAATCAATGATTTACCTTCATAACCAATCAAAATAAAGTGATAATATCAGTGAAGTTTTAAAATCTGCCTGTGAAATCCTCAAATCTCTGTTCAAAGATTCACAGAATATCCTAGTGGGAAGGGACCTACAGGGACCATTGAGGCTCCACACAGGACAACTCCAAAATCAAACCATATGTCTGCGAGTGTTACCCAAGTGCTTCTTGAACTTCATCAGGCTTGGTGCCTCGACCACTTTTCTGGGAAGCCTGTTCCAGTACCTGAGTTCTCAGCTTTACAGGCCCCTATCTTAGTTTCTTCTAGATTTAGTCCAACTACATATACTGCTGTATAATAATCTATGACACCTGCTTCCATCCCAGTGCTCTACTGGGTCTAGTCACAGGGCCATAACCCTAGCAGGACTTCAGAGATGCATGCTTCCAGTTTTTCTGCTCAGAGAAGTACTTTAGTACTTTGGTACTTTAGGAAGAACAAATGAAGAGGAAAGAATGAAAGTTTATGTGAATGGGAGACAGGATACAAACCCAATGACTTTCAAAAATCATGTAGGGGAGTTACAAGATTCCCAGACATCTAGAATATGACATTTAGTCTTTTCAGGTGTGGATTTACAGGCAACGTTTTCAAAAAAGTGGAAAGGAATTAAAAGTCTATGTAAAGGTTTTTTTTTTTTTTTTTTTTTTTTTTTTTCATATTAATTTTGCATATATAGGTGCTTTCTCATGTACAGTGTATTGCACACAATAGATACTCAAATTCCTTCCACAAAACCCAAACGTGTGAATTTTTTGCACTGCTCAGTGTAAACTACCAGCAAGGTCTGTTCCTAAGCAAAGTGACAGATTTCCAGACCTGCACTTAAAACGTTTGTGAGACTGTCACGGGGGCTCATGAGTGCTGAAGGAATGAATGGCCAAGAGTTTGTGGGGCAGACCTTGTTTACCCTGCAGTGCCTTCCATTTGTGGGTAGTACAGAGGACATTTATGTACTCTAATATATACAATATATATTGAAGTAGCTATACATCAGTTGAAAGGTCCTGTAAAGGGATTTTTTTTATTTTTATTTTTAAATAAAACATATTACAACTGCCCTTGACTTCATAAGCTCCAAAAAGCACCAAATTTAGAGAATCTTGAGCAGAATTTATAGCAGAACATAGAGGTAGCTGAAAATTCAAACAGAAGACTAAAGCCATCCTATACTCCTATATACATGCACAAATACCTGAATACTTTTTTATTTTTATTTTATTTTATTTTATTATTGGTTTTGTCTTCTCTCACCTTAGGCTGTATAAACTTCCCCAAAGACAGAATGTAATACCTAAGATTCCAATCTCCTTCCAAAAGACTGTATTATCTCAGATTGAAAATTAGCAATATATCACATTGTTAGGATAGATGGATTCACTTATCAAATCCTGACTATAACCTTGAAATGAGAGCTCTAGCTGATGGAGAGCTTGCTCAAAATAGTAATTAGCAATAAAAAATCTATCAGTAGAGATTTTTAATTTAAAGGCTGCTTTCCTCAGCATTAATTTCAGGATATGTAATCTCGTTTGTTCTTGGGATTTCAATACATTGTATATGCAGAGAACAACTCTATCTGTTTATAAGATGTATAAGGAAAAAGAGGGTATGGATTTGTTATACAGAGAATGGGCATCCACAAATAAGATAAGTAGATGCTACATTGCTGTGGCAGAATATGAACTGTTTCAAAGGCTGTCTGGGAGGTAGGTGGAGGGAGTTATCTATGAACTAGTGGTGCAGAATTAGTTCTGGGATCACAAACAGTTGAATTCTCTCCCCTGTGAGTTACACAGGGGCATAAATCACTCTGGAAATAAAATGCTGTAGCAGTTAAAGATGTTGCCTGTTATCGATGTATGCTGAGAGATACCACATCTATTTTGGTGCTGAAGAACTCTTCCTAATTCGCTACACTGCAAAATTCAAAGAGATGAAGTTAAACCACTCTCTATCAAACAGAGTAATCTAAATAGGTGCTTTTGCAGTGAAATAGAGGAGTGCTCACGCTACCCTTCTGCTGGTCTGAGCTGTGGAAGCCAGAGCTGGGAGCAGCAGCGTCTGCAGGAGCATCTGCTAGACCTAGCTCTGGAGAGACCTGGGCTGCCTCTCTAGATCCTATGATACAACTCCTTTCTAAGGACAGTGAGAAGGAATGCAATTGCTTAATTACAATAACTATTTTAATTTGAAGCTAGCATAAAAAATAATAGTGAGATTCTTTATATCCAGTTTAAGAAGTTGAGCTGAACTTTTTGAGTGTGTGGTGGGAGTTTGTTTTACTTTAAGCATAAAATTAAAAATAAAAATCTTTTGGCAGCAGGCCATAGGAAAGAAACAAAATGCTAACTAATCATATTTAATGTTAAAATCAATGGCACAGTGTTATGAAAGCCCGAAGGAATAGAAATGTCTTTTCTTAGCATACACAATAATAGACTTTGGGGTCAAGAAATGATATATTACTATAATATCTGCTGCCTTTTAAAATGACATTTGTAATAAATGGCATATATTCCTCTTATAATTTCTTTATTAGTAACACAAATTTCACCATCTGTGATTATTATCATAGATGGCAGATGAAAAATTCGCCTCTGCCAATGAACATACCAGTTGAGTTACACTAGGGAGGCACATGCCTTGCCATGCATATAAAGAGCTCAGCCAGTGGTTCCTTTGGTGTCATACAATAGCAATTATAAACCTCTTTGCTTGACAGGTGGCCTCTAACCTTCCTGGGCTTCTCTGAGCAGAGCATCAGGTTTCACAGGTGAGGGAATACATAAAAATTAGGGAACCACATACTTTCTGCGTGCATTTGGCATAGTCCTGAGGACTGGCAATGTACCTTATCCCACAATCAATTTCTTTTCCATCGTGATTGAAGGAAATGTATGACTTAGCTGCAAGCTCTGTTGAACTCCCTACCACGATCTCTGCAGATATGTAAATGAACATTAGCTGCAGAATATCAGATTATGGAAATGCTTGAAGAACATTATGGCCTGAGGAAGAGAAAAAATAGTCTCTTGCCAGCAAGACATTTTCTCTTTGAAGGAAACACTTGAGTGACATGGAGTTGAGGCTAAAATATAAATTAAATATGAAAAGCTGAGTGAGAGGTAATTATTAAAATGATTTGGATTAGATGGAGAAATTCAAGGGCTGTTTCAACAGAAAGCTTGCATGCCTGCATAAAGAAATATGTGAATTCATTGTCAGGCAGTGACTTTCAGTGAATTGCTACAAAAGAAATAGTAGTTTTTTTCAAAAAGAGCATGGACGGAGAAGAATTCAAATGAACATAACGAATTTGCTGCTGTATGAGCAAGCTGATATCTAGTGTCAGACAGATCAAGGGTGACTTGTGCATTACTGTCCTAAGCCTGCAGAAGCTCCTATCAATTGATCAAACTAAACTATTGAATGCTACCTGACGTGCCTTTGGGTGTCCAGAACCACCTCTCCAGGGGTATGCAGGACTCCTATTAGTCCCATCTCACATCTGCCCAAACCCTGTGGGCATCCCAGATATAGCAGGGCATCTCTTATGCCTTATAGACACCCCTGTCTAGACTGAACACCAGATGACATATTTCAAATGCTGGGAATCTTGTTTAGCTACCAAAGTCTTACTGTTTTATAGTAAAAAACTTCAAATCACTTACCACTGTATAATGATGTGCTGATTATGATGCTGACTGATTCACAAACACAAAACAGTAGCCTGATTCAAATACTCTACATTGCATTCCAAATATTTCTTTTCACTAGTTTTATCCAATAGCTCATTCTGGAGAAGTCTGTCCATTTATTTCTGTATATGTGCAAATTTCAAAAGTTTTCAAAAGAACTCTTTTTTTTTTTTTTTTTTTTTTTTTTCCCAAATCTACACATAAGTAATCAAAAGAAGAAATAAAAGCCCAAGTAGGGAAGGGTTGAAAGGACATATTCAATAAATTTTATTCAGTGTTTCTCTTTTTAGGCTCAAAATAATGGTGACAAATAGAGTCAACACTAAAAAGTGTCAACACTAAAAAGAAGAAGACAACAACTTGGATCACTGTCTCAACCTCTATATAAATTTTGATAGACTCTGCCAACGAGAGTAAGTTTATGTTTGCATTTTTATGAACGTGATCAGATTGTGGATCTACAAGCCTGTACAAAGACATCTGTGTGTTTTAATAGGGATCATGATTCTACCACACATACACGCCTTTGTGGAAGTAAATATAAGAAGAATTATTTTCCTATTCCCCACTGGAATCCCATCTGGCACTACTAATCGACCAATTACCTTCAACAGCTAATGGATGAAATGATAAAGAAACTGTTCTGAAGGATTATATTTTTGGTTACTAGTCCTGAACAGAAAAAAATGTCAGTTTCTGTCTGTGGAAATAAACTGTTCTGCATAAATTTCAGTAAATTGCCTTTCTGACTGAAAGAAAATAGTTGGCAAAAGAAAATTTAGATTCTAGTGGGCTGTCTAACTTGGCTACTTCCTTTGATTGTGATCTTGCTTTAATTACTTTGCAACCTTCTCTTGCCTGTTAATGAACCTGTCCTTAATTGTTCAAGGCTCTCCAACTGAAGGCATATGCTCTCAAAATTGTGATCCACTGAGCCAATACATTTCAAAATCCATCTTTTTCTGGTTTTAAATGTTATTATGCATTCAGGAAATGAACACACAGAGACATTAAGGAAACGTGTCTCTCAAGTTTTTATAAACTGTAACATAAATTTTCTTAATAAAATTCTTTTTTGTTCCTCTGATTGTTCTGAATGAGCTATATCCACCCATAATTTGAATCTTGTGATCTGTCCTGTGTGTCTCTATAAAACCCATTAAGTGTCATAGTTCTGGCTCTATTCTGAAACTGAAAAGGACTCTTACAGTAAATTATTCATATAATTGTATTTGAAATAGACACATGAAAACAACATACTTACCTTGGAGCAAACATTATGAACAATGTATTATAAAATGCTATTTGATCAACTTGAAAACAATGTAAGAAAATATTTGCTTTTAACTTTGAAATAAACATCCAGTTCACAAAATTCTTCATAATCAGATGTTTCAATTTTTTTTTTTTCAGTCTTTTGGGACTTTTTTTAATAATAAATATTCAATGAAAATGGATGCTGATGCTTTTGAAAAGAAGGTATTTATCTTTTTTTTTCCTCTCCTTTCAGTTAATCTGATCTAAGTGTATGAACAGACAAAAACCTGCACTGTTTAATCCCTCAGAGTAGCACTGGTGGTTGAATTACACAAGCCTTTAAATATGAGTTTGTGTCAGACCTCTTAGATCTTTTGCACCATAAAAACATCTCCCTCAATTCAGAGATGTCAGGTCAGTAGCAGGACAGGAGGTCTGTTTTGCAGTCTGTTTTCTGAATAGAAATGCACTATTCTTGGTCTAGGTATTTAACCACCTTGGTTAAATGATTACCACTTTTCTACCTTGGTTCTGTTTGGTCCTGGGAAAAGAAGATCTCTGTACTGACAAGTCAAGAATACACCCTGCACAGAGCTTGGCACCGTGAGCCATGGCATGTTTTATTATATTAGCACATTTTTTGAAAATGTTGTGCTTCTTTCCCATTTTTCCAATTGTGTCAATCAAACTGCTCTCAACTTATAATTTCCCATGCATATTTTTGAGCTTCCTAGATTCATCACATATATTCACTAAATAGTCTTAGCAACTACATATTCTGACACAATGTAAATGCTAATCAGTACTGAAGGAAGAATGTACTGCTATTGCAGATGAAAAAAGCATCCTTAAAGTTCCATATTTCCAGGATATTAGAGAGGAAACAGTGGAGGCTTAGAAGCACCATGACTGATAGAATGGGAAGTGATGCTTGCACATGTTACTTGCTGCCTTTTCACTACCAGAAAGCCTGGGTGGTGGTGGCTCTTCTCTCCCATTGAGCTTGGGCCAATCTTTTCCTTAATAGTTCAACCAATGCACTGGCAGTTTGCTGATCTTCTGGGCCTTCCCATAGGTCCTAAATAAGACTATGCTCAATTATTTGTTTCATTAAATCTCCTGTAGCTGATTGATTCAGCCCGTCTTCCGAAGACAGAAGATGAGTCCCAGGTTTACCACTATGGCACTAAAACCAAGTTTCAGTTCTGCATACTTTCAGTGTTTTTTTTTTTTTTTTTTTTTTTTTTTTTTCCATGGGATTAATTCTGGAAAAGAGATATAGGAGAGCAGGGGTTTTGAGGAAGAGGAAGAGACTTTTTGCTTTCCCCTAAGCAATTCTGACTTTGACATGGAGAGGAAGCTCAATGTAACAGACCTTTCTGCAGAAGCAAAATAATACCATGCATAATTTCTTTTTTTTTTTTTTTTTTCTTTTTTTCCCTCTGAAACATACTGTAATACTGTTGTCCATGACAGAATTTAATTTAATTTTAGAAATAATGTAGAATGTAAATGTAAATTACTATGTAGGAAATAATTTAAGTCTGAGTGGCATAAATGGAGATTGGTGAACAATACAGTAGACCATTTCTCATAGAGTTTTCTTACATCTTATCTGCCATTTCTTCTGAATAGCTGTAAGACTTGCTCAAATTAAAACATTACTGAAGAATATTCTTGAAATATTATTTACTGATAAAAATTAATTACACATTCACATGTTGCTAGCCACAACTAGCTGGGACTCCCCAGTCACTCCCCAGTCTGACAAAATCTATTCTGGCTGAGTATCTCACAACACACCATGAAGAATTTATTAGTTGTTCAGGACTAATGGCATAACACTGAGAAGCTTATTTATATCCAGGGCAAAGTACTGCTAGCACATGAACAGAGAATAATACTTAGTTTCTGGAACTGTCTATGGATATCATCAGATTTGAATAGTATGAGAAAAGAGGCTTGATTCTGGGTCACATTCAATTTCAAACTGATGGTATCCTTAATTTTTAGTTTGGACACATTTAAAATCTTGTGAGTATATGGTGCAAGAAACCAGTGCTGTCAAACCAGAATGGGAATCATAAAATTTAAGCTTCTGTCTGAAATTACAGTTTGCATATAATCCACTTCAAACCATAACAGCTCTTCAACAAGACCCTGACTGTTTTATTTATATGGGAAAGACAGCTATGTGCATATGCCTCCAAACTGCAGCAACTTCCTTTACCATTTATGCTTTCATTGAGTGCCAATAGAGTGGGATATTTTTCACAGCATTCAAAAAGCTTTCAATTCAAGCTGATACTAAATCAAAAATTGTTATTTTTTAATGACCATTGGAGTAGGGAAAATGCACCAGAAATTTCTTTCTAGCCTCAGCTGTTCAGTGCTTATTGGTTACTAATCTCAAAAGAGAAGGCAGAAGAAAATTGTTTTCTTGATTATCTAACTGGGAATATAAATACATGGCATGAGCAGTGTAGAGTATCTTACATTTCCTTTGCGTTGTTGAATATGTAAAGATTTTCTGGGCTGTCACAAGCTATAAAATTATCCTATGTGTTCTGCAGAACCTGGCTTGCATAGGGCACAAAAACCAGACCATGTGTTAAGAGCTTATATGTATTGCAGATCTTAACCTACAGATAAAAATCTAAGGGCACTGAAAATAGCCTATGGGTATGGAAACCAAGTAAAAAGAAATGTAGTGAAAACCTGTTCTCCATAAGTATTGCACATGCTGTCTTTCCAGCTCACCTGCAGTGCCAGGCCAAAAAGCTAAAGGCCATAAGTGCCAAGTATAAATATGTTATTACTTTTTTTGGTATATAACTGATCTCTTTTCCATCAGAATAGAAAGTGTTTCACAATACTTTTACTTCAAGGAAAAGAAGAATCCTAATGCACAAACGTGCTATTTCCTTTCCAAAGTAGAAGTAGAGACAGGAGGTATTATAATGATTAAAAAAAATATATGTTTTCAAAAGAAAGACTGAAGGATTTGAAATCCAAATGTGACAAGCTCTGGCCACCAAACCCTTGCAGCGAATACCATGTGCTGCCTGCAGGGGGACAACCAGAGGAAGCAGGAGGGTTCCAGAATCTTGATGGAGTTCTGACTTTCTGCATTTATCATAGATTGAAACAAAACCTTCAGCCTGTACATTTTTCATTCAACTAGAGATCTGAAATTTTGCTGTTTGGACCTATCTGTTATTCAGGGTTTGATCAATTATACCTTGATTTTATTAGGCTGAGGATTTTAGCTTTGTACCATATCATAAACACCTGAAAAGGGGGAGCTGGAAATTTATGAGAAGCACTAAGAGCCCCTTATCTACAGTGACAAAATTGCCACCACCATAATCTCTATTAAGTGCTACAAAATTACAGTGTAACAGCTCTGAAATTACATGTGACATCTGCATGAATACCAAATCGATTCATTACATTCAGCCCTATTACAAAAAACACTTACTGAATTTGTACTGATTACAACTCTTACAAATTAACAGTTACTCAAGCGAACTTACTTCTCAGTGTACATATATTATTTAAAGATCACAGTTTAGTCAAATGGAGGTAGCAGTGCAAATAATACTACTACTTAGCATGGCTTATAATATCTGAGTAAAATACCTCAATATTTAAAACTCTTTTAAAGTGCTTGATTTTAGATAAGTCTCATTTTTTTTTTTCTTCTTTTTTTTTCCCTTTTTCTCCTTTTTTTTTTTTTTTTTTTTTTTTTTTTTTTTTAGCATGCCATGCCATTCTTCTACCAAGTCTCTCAAAAATAGGGAAAAATCAAGGAAGAATATGATAAATGTTCACGTTATGCAGAATTTGCCTTTTTAAAATCCCATTCGCCATTGTTCAAGCCAGAATTTTATAGAGATATAAATCACAAAGAAATAAGAAGCCAGTAATGAGATAGAAGTATATTTGAAATATGGATGCAAATCCTCACCACCTGCTGAGCAAAAATAGTCTGCAGAGACTGTCCTGAAAACTGAACTGCCATTAACATCTTGTAAGCACTAAATTTGCAGCAGAAGAATGTTGGAATTATATGTCTGTGAAATGCCAAAGGCCTCTTTGATTTATCTCTAAGCAGAATGTTTCAGCTACATCTACATAAATATTTTAACAGGAATTTAATTTTCATTTTAGTCACACAATAAATCTTTTTATTGCACAACATCATCTTGTCCTAAATAAGTTACCTTTTGCATATGAGCATGAAGACAGTTGTGTTCATTCTTCCTTCTGGTTTGATGAATAATATTTGAATATACAATGTATCGGTACACTTATTTACATAAAAATCTCGTCACAGGCTGTTTAATTTTGTCTAGAGCACCTATTCATTTACACACAAATTATCGAACGACTATCACTTGACTAGTACTTAATTTCAGCTCTGGACCTCTCAAGGGTACACCAGAATAGAGTAACAGTAAAAAATAACAAAATGAAACCTCTCTGAAAGTTATGAGTAGGTATACTTGCTGCCCTGCATGCATTGGCAAAGGAAAAATATCAGAGACTTACTGCTTATTTCCTTTTTGGTGCATTTTATAAACAGTATTAGGAATTCTGGCAGCTCCTGTCTGACTGAATCTTACTTACTGTGCATTTTGGATGTCATTGCTTTTACAGTTTGATTGTGTAGTGTTAGATGTGGCAGAAATATTTATTCGGTAACTTATAATGTCTCCAGAGGACAATAAAATGGGCATGGATTACCTTTTCTGCTTGGCGGGATCCTGAAAATAAGCTCCTAATAGAAGAAAGTTTGTTGTGAGCAGGGCAGGCTGGTGCAGAGCTACCTGCCGTGCTCTGCCTGTTCGGCAACCTGGAACACAAGTTGCAGAAGCGGGAGTGCTGACAGTGTGGATGAATGGGTGCATCTGTATGTGGCCTGTATGCTCTTCTATTTGCAAGCTCTTTACTTGCTTTCTTGCTGTAACAAATTGTGATGGAGCTACTGTTAAGCTATCTCTTCAGGCATGTGGGTTCATTCTGCACAAATTGTACCACCCTGCCTGCAAATTGATTATCATATCTGATTTATTTAATCTCAAATTCACAGCATAGAAAATTTGTTCTAGCACTCAGAGGGAAACAGGCACAAGTGTAAATAACAACTGGCAGTTGGAATTAGGCTATTAAGAAAGAGATTTTCAAAGGCTTAAACAGAAGCTAATATCAAGCAGCTCTAATCAAGCCTTTCATTGTGAGCTAGATACCTGTCACTTATTTCTGCCTCTAAAGATCTTCCCATAAAACTGTCCTGCTCTATAAATGTTCAAAATCAGAGGTAAGCATAAGTATACATGCTTACCAAACCTGTTGGCGTATTTTCTGGAAATCTGACTCCAAATTGTTCTCTACAGAAATTTTAGGCTACTTCTCTACTTTAGAGAAGTAAGAGGGCAACCAATGTCAAGGTTGTCTAACCAGTCTTACTTAGAATAGCTAAGTAAATTATAACAAATTAAGAAAAGAGCAATTGGATACTATGCTAAAAACTTGGGCATCTTTAAACCTCAGATGAGTGCACTAGCCACAGCATACAAATATATAGTGCATAAACAGATAGATGGCAGTGGAAAGATGAGTAGAAAGACAGCCTGATGAAAGATAGGCTCCAATATAGCACAGGATGCAGCATTGCGATCTTCTTTCCATGCCTGCTTTGAAAGATAATTTGTAGTTGTCTTTGTAATTATTTCATCACTGACTTCTCTGCTATGCCTGTTGAGCCTAGGATGTCTTCTCCTAATTAACCAATTATAGCATTCTTCTTGTCCTTTCCATTTCCCTGATTGTCATATAAGCTCACCAGCTAGGAGTTTAAAGAGAGATCAAAACAGCAGTCTACAGAAAACAACACACCTCTCTTTGCGCTGTATTTTAAAGGAGGGTTGTGGCACAGTTCAGGGATTGAATGTCCTTTAGGCTACCACAACCATCAGAAAAGGTTCCCTTTTCCTTCTAAAGTGCGTAATGGAGAAAGGAGAAACACAGCAAGTACACAGTTGTACTTCATACACCTTAGCAAGAAGTTAATTGACCTGCTTAGGAGCAGTGACATGCTCTGCCAGTCTTTGTGCTTAATTAATAGAGTCAATGACTATCTGGTTGAATGGGATCTTTGGAGGTCATCTGGTCTGACCTCCAGTTTGAAGCAGGGCTATTAACCATGAGCAAATCAGAAGAGCTCTTTCTTTTTCTAGTTTCATCTCTGGTCTGCTACAGGGCTACACAATTATTATGTATGAGAGTTGTCTGTCTTCCCCAGTCATCGGGCATGATTCATTTTTAGAGACAGGCCACCACCTTACCAAACCTTTCTGTATTACAGATAGACAATGTTTAGCCCTATTTTTTTCCCCTCAATTTTTTTTTCTCTATCTACTCTGAATTTATGGCCCCACCTTACACCATAGAAACTTTTCACCACCGGGCTGACAATACACATTCTGTGGGATTGTGCAAGTGCTACACATTTTCCCCTTGAATCCATTTACAGTTGTTTAGTGTAGGTATTCCTATCACTGTAGCGTACTAGAAAAGTTCAGTCCTTATGCTCCCTGTTAATTTGCTATGGAACTACAGTAGACTCTATGGGAAAGCCTGTGAGAGTACAGGCTTTATAGTATAGGCAATAAAGGACTCTCATTCTCTCTGTTCCCCTTTGGTCACTTCTATGCAACTGCTCATTTTCACTGTGTAAAATCCACTCCCAGACACCTAATATGTAATGACTCTTCTTTTTGGCTAAGGTACAGCAAAAATTCTGAGCAGATTCGTCATGGAGAAGGCAGAGAATTAAATCCATGTTTCCTCAAGCCCAGGGGAGAAGTACTGTGGAATAAAAATGTTCACTTAGGTGTAAACTTAATTGGGTGACAGCAGATTGTCAATACTCATGAGCCAAGAAGCTGAAATTCCCACAACAGAGGGCAACACCTCTCAGAAATCAACACAGCATTTTAGTATTACACAAAATTTCTTCTGCTCCAAAATTATTCCATTTTGTTCACAGATTAGTTAAGAGATCTACCTGAAATAATTGACACAGTTAATTCACAGATCAGTCTGGTTTATTTGCTGTATGTCAGCTAAGCCTTCTGTATTATTGTAAATAGCCCATTTCTGAGAAGCAACAAGTAGGGGGGATTTTTTTCCTGTGAGATTGTAAAGGAATCCAATGAATACATAAAGTGAAGATCATTTAAAAAAAAAAATAAAAAAAAAGATTATGCATTCTAACTTATCAAAAGACATTATTATTGTTATTATTATTATTTTTATTTAGTGGGACCTTGAACCAGTTTCATTTGCAGTATAGATAATGTACTCAGGTTCAAGCTTTCAAGCTTGCTCAGTCATCATAGCTAAAGCAGACCATCAACTTAATCTCACTGTTATCTTTTCATGGTTTCTTTTTGTTGTTATTGTGTAGCTTTGTCTTCAGCTTAAAACTCGAAGGTCACTTTCTTTGTCTGTATACTATACTTCACCATTTATTACTGCTGTGTTTTAGATAATGTAT
Source organism: Oxyura jamaicensis (assembly GCF_011077185.1). Classification (NCBI taxonomy): domain Eukaryota; kingdom Metazoa; phylum Chordata; class Aves; order Anseriformes; family Anatidae; genus Oxyura; species Oxyura jamaicensis. The sequence goes on along the minus strand of NC_048897.1, from coordinate 5,842,661 downwards.
GATCTCAGAGTAAAGTGAGTTAAAGTCTTCATTGCACTATTCCCATGCAGCTTCCTGTCCTTTGATAGATCCTGTAAGACTGAATTCATAAATCTGATCCAAAACATCTCATTAGGTCATCTACTTTCAAAGCTATGTCATTTTCTCAAATGAAAAAAATAATAATAAAATAATTCAATGCTGTTTATAACTTTTGAGCAAGTGTTTAGGTAAATATTTTACTAGATATGGGATTATTTAGGCTGATAATCAATGTGATTTGTTTAACATAATCTTAGGCGGAAAGGAAAGGGCATATACACTCCAAGTCTGGCTTACCCAAAGCTTTCTTCTCTTCAGAAATCAATAACTTTTTTATCAGAAAACCCAGATTCAAACCCAAAACATGAACGTTATATGGCAAATTCAGTGAAATTAGTAGACAGCCAATGACACTTTAGACAAACAGAAAGTATATTCCTTTGAACTTGCTCAGCTCAAGTAAAACAATACTTCCCTTCTCGCTCACACACACTTTTTTCATTGTATTAAGTTTTGAACTTGAAGTGATACATTTCCTCGCAAGAATTGCAAGACACTCCACTAAATACATTCCACTAACACACTCCACTAATACATTCCACTAAAATATCAATCAGACTTTTGGAATCCTTTCTGGGACAGATAGGGGTTGCAATTATGTACAAATATAGAGCATGAGAATGAGAAGGCAGCTTGTTTCTCCAGAGAGATTGAACTGGAATGGACCACCAGCGTGACCAGCTTCACTTGGAAGATGGGCCTAGTGACAATAGAGCTTTCTCCTGTCGACAGAAATAGCAGAGCAAATAATGGATCTTTTTAAAGAGTAACATAACAGCTAAATATTATAAGTACTGGGAAAGTTGGGCAAAAAATATTTTTGTTACAGAAAGAAATACTTGGGTAGTGCTCCTTTTTTATTTATTTTTTATTTTATTTTTTTGCCCTGGACATTGTAATAGGAAAACCCTTTTGCCTAAAAAAGATGATGGAGATTCCAGGGTAGAATTCAAGGCACTCACTGGCATAATGACTGTCTGCCTCCCACAAAGTGCTTTGAATTATGCTTGTTTCCAGAGGGAACAATTATGGCTTGTTTTCCATTCTGGTTTCCAGATGTGGGAAGAGAAAGACAGAAAAATGACTTACTGCTATTTCAGTTGCAAACCACATGGCTGGTATCCTGTTTAGAGACCTTTTACAATTCAGTTTCCACAATAAGACTGTGGGACCCTTGGAGTAACAAAAGTGTCATAATGTAATGTTGTTTCCTTCAAGGACTGAATAATGAGGTTTATAGATTTCCTGTGCAACTCTCCAATAGAAACAAACTAATAGTGTGAAAGGCAAGAGGGATAGTCAAAGAAATCCCTGGGATATATTTCATATGCTAGAGCTATTACTGAAATATAGGTGCCCATCTAGCTCAGGATCTCCGCGCACCAGAACAATTGTACACATTTTCTCTGACTAATGACAATAAAAAGCCTGAATCTCTGTATTCCCTTGGCAATTTAAAATCTCAGTTTAATATATTGCAGTTTCATTTCTGAACTAATGCAATTGTATTAAAGACATTTTGTTTAAAAGAAGACCTTTTTGTAGAGAGTGAAGTACAGAAGGTATGTCTCAGAATGTTATCAACCACAAAAGCTGTTAGAAGAATAATGTAGGGAAGAATATTGAAACCTACCTATTTATCACCACAACAGTTAGCATAATTAATTGTTATTATTATCCATTTGGGCCATATAATCTGATAAGAGATGAAATTGTGCTGTGTGATTTCTCAGGTGACTTACGCTTAGACCTTTATTTAGAAAAATAATCATAAAAAGCCCAGTAGTCTTAAATAGATCCCACATAGTTAATATACCCCTATGCTTGCTGTTTTCTTGGTTTCTGTGTCAAGAAGTTTTTGGTTTTCTCATGGTCACATTTGTACCTTTTCTAAGCTTGTAACACAGACAGTCTCTTTGCCCCCGCATGTGCAGCACAACAAACCTTTCAGCACATAGGGTTCTGATCCATCAGGTTGTGGGTAGTAACCATATCAGCAATGCATATGCTTGTTAAGTAAAAGAGTCTATGTGCTTCTTCTGCAGATTTCACAAGAGGAGGGCGTCTACTGCTGGCTTCAGATCCCACACTGACCTAGCAGCTGAAATCACCTCCGAAGAAAATGTTGTTTCTCTGCATATTTACACTCAGTTACAGTCCAGAAACCCTGATCAGGCTCTGCACTGCAGATATTTAAAAGACCTCACCCCTACCTCAGACATTTATGAACCTTAGGTTTCAAGGGATATGTAAAGGAAAGGAGAAAATCAAAACAGAGGTGCTTTTCATGTTCAAATACACTCATATAAAAAAACCTGTTTCTTGGAAATGTTCTTAATTGGTTGACTTCATCTAGGCATCACTACCTTGAGAAGTTAAACTACTGCATTGAGTAGTTAAGGATTAATTTCCAAAAGCTTCATGGTTCAACATGATTCAGAAAAACTCCAAACAAATGTAGACCCTAGAAAGACCACTATAAATGTCCTAAGTGTTTTCTTTAACATTCAATGTGAACTGAACACCTGCTGAAGACAACCTGCAGCACAGCAACTCCCTTTCTTCCATAAAGCAGAGCACAAAAACTTCTGCAACAAGGAAAATCTGAAAGAAGTGGTGAAGCCAGAACACATTTTCTATTATGTGTATTATACGTCATGTAGTTACTAGTATTTCAAAACGGAAATACATCCGTTACCATAAAACACTTTGAATTAGTTCACAGAAACCACCCAAATCCTCAATTAATTCATAATCTAGTCTGCATTTCACAGTCAGTGCTATGTAAGACTATATTAGTTCTCTTATCCTTACAGTTCTTCACAGAACCTGCTTAAAAAGCAATGTCAAAGTGTCAATGTGCTTTCTAAGGAGGGTATGGCTATCTATATACTGCAGATAAAGCAGGGCTCTCCTTCTCAGGTCACTCTCTGTAAACTGCTGGATTTAGCATCAAGAAAGAAGTCTTAGCAGCAGTATAATCATATGAATTATATTGAATTAGAGCGGCTGAAGGACCAGCTGAAGCTCTGTATAATGAATGGATGTTGCTGAACTTCACATAGGAGAAATGTACAGTGAACTAATTACAATTTCTATTCTGTGTACTGTCATTCATTTCACAGCTTCCCCAAGTAACATTCCTTCTGTGACTGGGCAGCAGCAGGCTGTCCCCAAAGGTCACATGTAGAGACATTATATAGAATCTGATGAGCATTGTTTCTGGGCTCTAATTGGAAACTACATAATTTTGACTTGTCACGGCCTGTGTGTGTTCCTATCAGTTGTTCCACTCATGTCTGTTAAAAGTCTTACGGCCTTAAAGACCTTACAGTGCTGAAGGAGCTTGCTGAATCAGGATTTTTCACATTGGATGGTCGTTCACTGGTTGCTAACTAATGAGGAAAAAACACCACATAAATCCAATGGATGAGAACTTATTCCATCATTTATCCAACAACGCCAAAGCTCTTTGGAAACTAACTTTAATTAGTGCCCCATGGCGAAGACAAACATAATTAACCTCATTTTACCAAGTGAGAAAATAAGATTAAAGGTCTTTTCCAATGTCATAGTGAATCAATGAAAGGAGCTTCCAGGACCCCACTGTTCATTAAGTCTCTAAACAGTGCCAGGCTTCATCAGAATGCATCAGTAGCTTAATCCATAAGGAACTGCCCAATACTTTTGCTTTTGAGCCTCAGTAGAACATAACACAACCTTCTACTCAATAGAAGTATTTGATGAAACTTTATGCAGAAAACTAGGAATCTAGTCCCCCTGGACAATAAAACTTGAGTTATTCAGCCATCTCACCAGGCTCCTCCTGCAGATGAGAGACAGCAATGTATAGGGTGCTACTAGTGATGCTGTGCACAAGCACCTCATGTTCTAGGACAGACTTTATGAAAGATAAGCACATCACTGCCTCTCTGCAGTGATATTTCTCCTTGGTCTTTCCACTCTAGCCAAGCACTTAACTTGGATCCCAATTAATCTCATTTGAAAAACTCATATGGTGGTTTTGTTCCCCTTCTTTTCCAGTGTATCTTATAGCCAACAAGTTTTTGGTATTTGATCCCAAATGTTCTTGCTTAAGAGAAGGGCTTTTTTCGTGTGTGGCTGTTAGGAACACCCACCTGCCAAGGAAGTTACTTCTGAAGGAGTGGTGAGAAAGCAGCTCCTTCCAAAGCTTTTAAAATAACTCTATAAGTCTAAGTTCATAGAAGATGGTCTGATCTCTGCTCTTAGTAAAGAGGAATGAGGAAAAAGGCATAAAGGAGGAAAAAGTGTAACTCTGCAATACGACAAACTCAGGGAACGTATCAAAGAGACATGCATGCAGATGGTTCACCAATGATTTGAAAAAGGCTTTAAATGCTTCTACCTCAGGATATGTCATTATCTGGTAGATATTGAACAGAACTGAGGTTTGTATTAAATCAGTCAGCTTCAGTACTTGTCTAGGATATATTAAATCTTTATATAATGTTCAGCAGAGCTATTATATCACAGTTTCACAGCCTTCTTCCTAGCTGTTCAGCATTCTTTTTCTCAGTCTCAGATCCCTAACACCAGTTCCTCCCTGTTTCATCAGAGAATGGTGTTTAGTCCTTTCTGCGGCGGACTACTTTTTCCTAATCTGTGAATTTCTCAGTGTGGCTGATGCACCGGACCATTCTCACATGCCAATCTCCCCCCTTCGCACCACGGTCCAGCTACCCACTCACTCAAACAAGATTTAATTTGTTCTAGTAGATATTAACTCTAAATCCCAACTGTGCACTTATCCACCTTGCCTGTTATTTCAGCCCAGCTCTTGCTTGTGCTGTGTCTCTAATTATCTGGCTGGCCGGGGTCAGGGCTGCGCACCTCCCACGTTGATGGGAAAAGCCAGCGTGGTGTGCTGAGACCCTGCACTGCTGCTGTGCCCCACAAGAGGCTCAAAAGCTGAGGGAAGGGTCTAAGAGAGGGCTGTGTCACACCCGATTCTTTCCTGTGGCTGATTGAGTTTGAGTTTTTATTTACTGAGCCTCCTTAATGGGCTCCGCTGCAGATAAGACGAGTTGTTTTCTGCTCAGATGCAGCTGGAGCTGGGAGTTGCCAGGCAACTGCTGCCTGCACTGGTGGCACCAGCACCGGCACCATCACCAGTACCTGCAGTGCCGGACTGGGTCCCACAGCAGGCCCTGGGCATGCCACTGCTCTCCCATGGCGGCACCAGGAAAGCGAATGGGGTGAAGCGGGGCGGCAGGAGGTCGATGCTTTCATTTTCTGCTCACCATGAGGTGGTGGGGCTATGGCAAGCAGTGGCACCTGAAGTGTTAACGAAGCAGCATTCACAGGATGAATGATTTTGGCAGTTTGAACTGTCTTGTGCTCAGTGAATTGTCCTGTGTCTGTTCTCCAGAAAAGCTGAGGAGAAGTTATGGCTACAGTAAGGTGATGTATGCTCCTCTGCAGGAAGAGCTACGCTTGCTCTTCAGTTAGACTTCCTTTATTGGGCCTGATGTTGGCCTAACACTGGTGAAATTATTTCAGTATTTCTCTGAGGACATGTATAAAGCCTGGTTTCGGGGGGCAGAACAGTGTGTATGTATCAGCATATTTTCAATAGAGGAGTTTGGCTTCTTAGGTAAAATCACAGATGTCACCCAAGGTAAAGGGCTGGGATGATCCTGCAGACATTCAGGCTTCTGAATTTGGTCTATGCCCAGTTCTGCAGCTGTGCAACAGCTGTGTTTGGACTCCTCTGCATGCAGAAGGGTAGGGGTGGTGGGGAACACATAGATATATATATATCTATGCTATGTAGCAAATAAACATTAGATGGTGGCCAGATTTTCTGTTTCAGTGGGAAATTTTTGTAAAACACTGTATAGCCAGCACCTAGAAACAGTAGCACCAGTGTGCTGTTTTTTTTGTGATGGTTTCAACAAGTAAATCTTCTGAGAGAAAATCTCTGAAGAAATTTTTGTCAAGAGACAAGACTGAGGTTTGGGGACAGTTATTACAACTCTCATATGGTACTGCTGGGTTCCTCTGTTCCTTGTGGACCAGCTATTCTTAATGGGGTCTCACTTTTCTCCTAGGTCAAGTCTGTTCTGCTTTGTGTGAATGATCATTTCCAGGCACTGAACCAGATGTCCATGTCTTGTGTCCCAGATGTCTGAGCAGCTGGGCTAAAGCACCAAGGCCAGCACTCCTGCCTCTCCCTGCACCTCTAGCAGCTGAAGAGATGATCGGGACCATGTCTTCCACCTCCCTTTGGTAGCAGCATGAGACAGGGACACATCCCTGGAGCACAGGCCCAGGTCCTGGCACACACTGGGGCCATGCTGTGTCACCAGCTGAATGCAGAAGAGCTGGTGTGCCCAGGCTGCTGTCTGAACACATACATAGATTGCCAGACATGTAGAATGAGGTGTGCATATGGGAGGAGAGGACAGCTTGCTGCCCTTGTGTGTTGCATTTTGCTGGCTGTTAGGGTGTGCTACTGTGTAATGAAATTGTCTTATTCACCTGGAGCTCCATGCATAGCTCCCTTTCAGTCATGAATCTGAATAAATACTACCACTTAAATATGACAAGATTTACCAATTACTTCCTGAATTTTCAATATGCATTTTGGTGTTAACATTCACCAAAGAAAAGAAAAGATGTTTATGGAACTATATATTTAAAATCTCATTTATCTTTTTTTTTTTTTTTTTTTTTTTTTTTTCTTCTCAGATCATTGCTCATTAAGTTCTTTATAGATTTAGACCACTGGGTATGCTTTGTTCAGCTGTACAATTTATATCACGTAGAGACAGGGCTTTCCTTCAGGTATTCAACAAAGCAATTAAGAAGCCGTTGAATACAAACAACAGCCTTATGTGATAGATGTTCACATTTGTATTTCCTCTCATTCTGTTGCCATTCTGAATCCTGCATGTTCATTTTCCTTTACACTTTTATGACAGGGATTTGTTTTGTAGCATTGACTTCCATGCAAAAATCAGCTAGGTGTAGCAGGGAGCAGGGGAAGAGCAGGATATCTGTAGTATCACTGGATGTACTGGGAGCCAGAGCATCAGGAAGACCCAAGGCAACAAGAAGCCACTCTGATCACTACCATTCACCTTTAGGTCCATAAGATATCCTCAAATATTATATTCTGGTTTCTCCTCTACACAGCTACCTTTTTCATGATGACTTAGGGAGTGGAGGCAATTGCTACAAGAGACTAAACGCAATATGCTGGCTGCTGCAGGAAAAGAGGTGCTCAGTCTCTGTTCCCTAAGAGAACAGGCCATTTTCTATCCCTCCTTGCTGTTGTTTGGGACCATGCAAAACCCATAGGAGGGATTACTTGCCCTCTACCTTTGGAGGACAGACTGGTCTATGGAGAGTATCAAGTCTGACAGATAAGTCACAATATCAATGCATTTGGCAGAAAATAAATCAATTGCGAAATAAGAGGAACTGACTGTGGGCTACATGGAGGTCATTAGGTTGCCAGTTATTGCCTGTTTTAGATGCAAGCACTTATCGTGATCTAGTTCTGGTCAGTCTTAGAGCATTAGAGAAGCTTCAAAGCAGCACAAAGGAGTTAATATATATATATAGCTCCTGAAATACCACAGCCAGTGACAGCAAATGAAAAGGCTGTCTGTGGTGGGGCTGACCTGGGGCCATACCAGCTGGCTGAAACAATAGGAAGAAAATAGGTCACTTCCACTTAGTGTTTCCTTTACTTCTTAACCCCCTAGCAGATTGTACTGCACTAATGCAGGCCCCAAAGGAAGTTCACATCACAACCATAATCTTAATAATGGTTGTAGACCTCTAAAAGGTGAAGAATAAGCATTTAGTAATTCAGATCAGCTTTGAGAAAACTGTGTATGTTGAAAATAGGTCAGGAAAGCCCATTTCCATGACTGTTTTCAGTGCATCTTGGTTTGGGATTGGCTTGGAAACACTGAGAGAACTCTCATTATATTTTTATGTGCCAATTTTTCTTGAGAAAATGGTTTGAAATTGTTACTTTCCTAGCAGAACTAAGGATTTCCAAACTATGTTGTTTTGCTTTCATAGAGCTCATCTATAATGTCCAAAATCTAGGAACTCCCATATTGGTCACCTCCAATATCTGTTTACTTTAATCATATCTCTAAAAAAAAGACGTTTTTAAAAATAAATAAATAAAAAAAAAGAAGTAAAGAAGGAAAAGGAAAGAAGCAAAGAAGGAAAAGGAAGGAAGGAAGGAAGGAAGGAAGGAAGGAAGGAAGGAAGGAAG
>NC_048897.1:5801513-5834289 GCF_011077185.1 Oxyura jamaicensis | reverse complement strand
GGAAGGAAGGAAGGAAGGAAGGAAGGAAGGAAGGAAGGAAGGAAGGAGAAAGAGAATAAAAGAAAGAAAGGAAAATAAAACACCATCTCATAATAACCACATCGGGCAGTTCATCTCTCTTGTAAGGGGCATGTATACAGTCAGCATCTGCAGAGTTCATTGCTCTTCTTGTAAGAAGCATAACCTCCTTAATCTCCAGGTTTGGTGATAGCTAATAGTTTAGAAACAGTGGTTTACCATCAATGATTTAGATAATTATATTTTTAGAAGTCAGTAGACACCTGGACCTTTTTTTCACATAATTTTAGTCAATGTAGTATTCCACCTCTTTTAATACATTGTGTTTTGTAAGCAAATAAAAGATTTTGGAAAGAATAACCTAAAGAAATCACTTGTATAGTTTTAGAGCATGCAGATCAAAACAGGAAGGGCAATAAAAAAGAGAAAGATTCAAGAAAACTATGTTACAAAATGGCTTTTGGACAAGCTAAGCAATTAAAGTGAAGAGCAGTCTCCTGGAAAATGAGATAGAAACTTCATTCATCAAGAAATTTAACATTATAATAAAGCAAGTATTATGTAAAATAAATAAATAAATAAATAAATAAAACTATCTGTACTAAAAAGGGAAAGCATATAAAGTAAAATTGTCACTATTTTTATTTTTTTATTCTTAACTTCTTAATTTTTTTTTTTTTTTAGAGGCTAATTCAGAGACTAATCTTTTGACTCTCTAACATCTTGTCTTTTTCAGATCCCACTGGAAGTCTACTATAAGCAATGCTATTCTGTGTAGCAATTTTGGAAACACACATACACATACATAAAAAGTTGCTAAATGCCAGAAAAAAAAGAATATGAAGCACCTGTTTCTCCAAAGCTCTTCAGTATTGCTTATGTCTTTACCACATTCTTTCTTTCTCTTTCTTTTTTTCTTTCTTTTTTTCTTTCTTTCTTTCTTTCTTTCTTTCTTTCTTTCTTTCTTTCTTTCTTTCTTTCTTTCTTGAAGAGCAAAGCACTTGTGGTTTAAAATTAGACTTAAAAAATAATTTTTTACTACTTTTGGAAAATACTAGTGACAGAGCCTTGCTGCTACCTGTTCACCCTAAAAAAAAATTTAGTTCACTTAGTTATCAATGCTCTTTTCACAAATGAAATGGGAAGCCCTGAAAGCAGCATTATTTTTTTTGTTATATTGAACTCCTAAATTTGCCTTTATTATCCATCTTATGGAAAAAATAATCACCGTTACCTATAATAGAAAGGGAAGCTTTTGTTCTTCTTGTTGTTTTCAGTATTTTTTTAAAAAAAGAGAGAGAGAACTAAAAAAGCAAATGTGAATGCAATTTATCATATTTTCCATGACCTCTGCAGGTCAGGAAACTGATTCAAAAGAATAAATCACTATCGGTGGTTATTGCGGTATCTCCATAGAAGCGGCATAAGTTATGAACCAGAAACAGTGCCTCTGTACCTCTTGCAGGGGACACACTGTGTCTGCAGAATGCGGCAGCAGCTTCAGTCAGACAGTGAAATGCAACAGGTGCCACCGGATAAAAGGCATTTTAGAGAGCGCAACAGGACTTTGGTAGTCCCTTACCTTCACTTAGGGAGTTCAGCCCACACAAGACAAGACTGAGTGAGTTCAGTGATTGATACTGGAACATACAGAAGGCTGTCTGCCACAATCTTACTAATGTGAGATTTTTGCTGTCCTTTGGACAGCTTTGGATGGACTTCCAAAAGCAAGGACGATACAGCTGTTAAGCCTCACCTTTCACCTTGGCTAGGGAACTTTTTGAAGGAGCAGATGGTCCTGAGTTTCAAACCATGAATCACTGTCGCAAAGTCTATGCTACGCAGGGCTGATAAAGCTCAGTAGGTAACATTTTCATTACTATCTGTGCATTCTTGCTGCTGAGATGATCTTTATTACTACAGCACTAAAGCAAAAGAAACAAATAGCAGGAGTCAGAAAGTCACACTGATTCAATGCCTTTAAGTGATGGAAGAAGATCCCTTGTATTCATTCAACTGTATTAACATAACGTGACAGCCCATTTGCTGTGTATTCAGAGGAAGCATATTGATGCTATGTGAAATGCAATTGCTCCTGATGTATTTTATAGATAACTTCTTTATCTTTGATATAATTTTCTTTATTAGAGGACATGCCCAAACAAAAATCATGAAATCTGGATAAGAGGCCAATCCTTCCAGGTTTTCAGGTCTATAAAATGTAGTTTAAGTCCTTGAAAAAAAAAAAAAAAAAAAAAAGTGAATGCAAGATGAATGAAAAAGAGTGGGGGAAATGAGAACTTGATGAAATTTGTGATTGCCTTCAGAGACAGAGAGCAGAAAAATGGTGTTGAAAAGTTGAGGGAAAATACAATTTTTGAGAAGGGGTGTGTGCAGATAGGAAGCAGAATAGAATTACCTGTTTATTAAAAACTTGTGGATATTGAAGTAGATGTATGTGAACATTAGGAACCTAAGTACTTGAATGATCTGAAAAGTCTTGAAGGATTTAAACATTTCTTATTAATAACAATCGTAACTCTCAAAAAGACATTTCAAGTCCAGCAATCCTTTTGTTGATAGGTATGAACTATGGCTCTATTATTATGTGACAGAGCAAAGGTCTTTGGAAGCTGAGGAATTAACTCCCCTGCCTTGCCATTCCGTCCCTTCCTTTTCTTCCCTGTTATTTTCCTATACCCTTTTGGAATAATTAAGACTGATTAAATTACCTCTTTACTGACTCTGACAATCATGTATTTCCTCTGCTGACAAGGAGACCTGCTTTGGCTATATGGTGAGTCCCAGGGGCCCTGCTGCTGGGAACAACGTCTTCCTGGGCTGGGAACGTTTCTGCTCTCTGTCATCCTCTCCACCCTGGAGACTGGTCTCAGTACCATGATCTGGGCAGGGTTGTAACTACCCCCTCTGTGTCTTTATCATACGTTATGTCTCCGGAAGTTGGTATTATCACTGGTTTGCCTCTATATTTTCTGTGAGAGCAAATTTTTTATGTCACATAAAAGGTCCAGCTCAGGCCAGTGGTTAGTGTTTTGTCTTCTCCTGTCCCAGCATCTAACTGTTGCCAAGGTCCCTTTTTCTGATGAACTTTCCTGAAGAATTCAGAGGCAAAAATGGCTTGGTTCAAGGGATACCATAAGTTAAGGGATGAAGTCAAATAATCTTCAGGCTGTTGCGAGATATAAAAATCCAAACTTGTATTTAATTTCACTAAAGAAATACGAACTGCAAAGGTATTGAAAAGAGATGGATGCTATAGTATGAACCAAATCAGAAAACATGAAGTTGCAAGCTAGTAAAATTAAGTCAGTTTCTGAAAAAGCTGTCTTCAGGGTCTGTGTCCAATCAAGTCTGTTAATGCAGCACTACAACTGCATGCTTGCATGTTAGGTACTGTTTGACACAGGGCACAGCACAGGAAAATTGCACCTTCAGACAGTACAGAAGAACAGCTGGCTAAAATCAAATTCCCTAGCATAGGACTATTATAGCTACTTCAGAATAAGTTGTGTGGGAAAATGTGTGCCAGTTCAGGTGGAGAACATTAAGCAGCTGCTGGAAAGGTGGACTCTGTGATGTGATGAAAAATACAATATTATATATGCATGATCCTTTGCCTTCCCTATAAAAGTGTATATATCAAGTTATTCATGTACATTATATATTTAGTTGAAATGTGTTCCATTCATGTTAAAGTACTCAGAGGGCTAGGCAGCAGATACGTTGCTTTGCAACTAGGCTTTAGAAATAAAATCATAAAATAAGTCTACTATTATTACATTGCAATTGCAAATGGAAAATATTTTTCTCTTCCAGTTTGCTGAAAAGAATAGTAAAACCATGGATCTTTTCATGTCCAGTTAGATTATGGTTTCAAATTAATAAAACAGCTTTCATATAAAAAAATATATATTTTTTTATAATGTGTATTTTCTTCTTAAAAACAAAATGTGATTTGTCTCAATTAAATATCTTTCCTTTCCAGCCTATACATTTAATAATGGCAGTTTGTGAAATGTGTATATATGGGTATCTGCACATACAGGCTTTCACTTCCAACATTTTTTTTTTCCAGGAGGTACAAAAGCTTTGGTCTCACAACACATCTGAAACTGCATTACAAATGCATGAAACAAGGCACTGAAAATCAAAGTGTTGGATTTTCAAAGTTCCTTTTGATAATCTAAGTGGAAACAATTCATCTAATTGCTTCTTCTTGTGTTTTAAATTCTGTTAATTGATTTCCACCACATCTTCTCTCTAGTATGACATAGATTACTCTTAACATGAAGCAGTAGCAGAAGATGAAAGAAAGAAAGGAAAACAAACACACTGTCACCTTTGAAAATTACTACATTTGCAAGCAGAGCCACAGTGTATGAAGAAACATGACCAGATTTCTTTTGTACACACTGTCCATTTCCAGCTGCATAATGCACTTTTCAATGGGTTAAAATAACCCCTGTGCAGAAGGCCAGCCCTCAACCAATGTTCCATTTAAATACCTCTTAAGCTGTGATCACCTCTGCCCTTTCCTACAGCCTGCTTTGTAAGAGTTAGTGTAGCTCAAGAGGGAATAGCAAGCCTCATTATTCAGAGAAAGAAACAGAAAGGTGTGGTGGTTTTACCATGCTTGGCAGCTGAACACCACAACTGCTCTCACTCCCCCTCCTCAGATGAGGAGGGGAAGAAGTAAAAGAAAGAACAACTCACGGGTTGAGATAAGGATAATTTAATTAAAGGAAAAAAAAATAATTATTAAAGAAATATTATTATTAATTAAACAACTTAACTAAAGGGGAAAAAGGGAAAGGGGAAGAGGGAGGGGGAAAGGGAAAATCAAAACAAAGCAAGTAAAGGCTATGTGGAAGTGCAGAGGAAAGAAATTACTCTCTACTTCCCACAAATGAGCGACGCTTGACCACGTCCTTGAAGCAGGGCCTCAACGCACGTAGCCGGTGTTCGGGAGGAGGACAGACGTTCTCACAACAAGAGCCCACCCCTCCCCTCTTCTTCCTTTTTCCACCTTTTATTGCTGAGTGTGACATCATATGGTATGGAATATCCCTTTGGTTGGTTTAGGTCAGCTGCCCTGGTGATGTTTCTTTCTCACTTTTTTGCCCACTCCCTAGGAGGGTTAGAGAGAGTCCTGATGCTGTGCCAGCACTTCTCAGCAGCAGACACAACACCGGTGTGATACCACTGCTGTTCTAGCTACAAGTGCAGAGTGCAGCACTGTATGGGCTGCTGCAGGGAAAGTTAACATCCCAGCCAGACCCAGGACAAAACAAAACTGTGGATGCAGAATGGACTGAAATCTGACTAAGCAATGTGAAAAGTGATTTTATTTATTTATTTATTTATTTATTTTTAGTAAAAGAAAATATTAATTTGGAGTGGAATTGAGTTTCTTCTGCTTTTACCATGTGAAAAATCAACAGAAGATTTTTTTCCGGCAGCGATTGTTTAGTCCAAAGATTTTGATATTTCTGTAACATCTTCTTAATAAAACATAAATGAAAACAAGACAAAGACAGATAAATGCATGTAATAGTACCTTTAAATAATGTTGACATGTCTTGATGTTTTTTTTTTCCTGATGATAACTCAAGAAATCATTACTTAAATATATGAGGTGTGCTACCCATCTAAGGAAAAGGTTAGTGCCATCACAGGCCATGTAAATCTTCTTTTATGAAAAGGAACACAAATGAAATGATCACCTAAGTCAAGGCTTTATAAAATATTGACTAGGATTATGTTTGCTTTGGGAGTAATTTTATTTTAATCCCTCATTTGAGATTCTATTCCTATTTACATTAAACAATCAATCAAGAGATGTCACTGAATGGCAGGAGGAAATAAGGTCAAAAATGCAATATGCTTACCTTAGGAATTATTGAATATCTCTTTTATAGACTTGCAAATAGTGGCATGGATCTTTATCTTCAAGAGGTGTGCCTCATAGATCCAGCTGTGTGGGAAATGGAGAATATGTTTCTCCCAAAGAATGCCAAAATTGATCCCACACTGCTTGTTACCAGTATCTGATATAATTGCTACTAATTTCTTTCACACTAGACTGGAATTTTAATTTCTTAGGAGGCCTTTTTTTTATTATTATTTTATTTTTTTAAGGGATCTCAACAACTTAAACTTACTGAAAATCCATGCTTTTATTTTGATGTCCTTTTGCAAGTACAGTCTCCTGAGAGGCCTGACTCCTTCTTACTTAGGACCTGAGCCTACTTTAAAGAGCTAGCTTTTAGGGCTGTTTGTTGCATGTCTACCACATTACAGAATGCAAAATCTATCATGATGGCATTTTATTTGGCAATAAAATACAAAGTGTGCTGCTCTGGTGCTGTGAAACAAAAGCAACCATTTTTATCCTTTAGCTTTTCAGTCTGTTTTACAGCAAAGAAGGGTTAACAGAAACCCAAATGGGAGTATTATTCAAACAAAAGCAAATTCAGTAGTAATTTCTGAGGTCTGGATTTGTGGTGGTGGTTCTGGTCATTTCATAATTCCTACAAATGTCTGGTCTGTCTATGCAAACATTCAATAGATAAATGTGCTGCAACCCCCATTAATGTGTTTTGGGGCCTAAGGCATAGAATATTGTACTTGAGGATAGTACTAATTGTAGTACCACAATATGAAGTGAGAGCGAAAAGTATGTTTTGACTGGAGCCCAATCTTCACCTCCCAGTGTTAACATGAAGGTCCAGATACAAACTTGCATATCTCATGTATATGAGATCAACATTTGGGCATAGAAATTTTCAACGCTAAAAATTATTTAACTGTTGTACCCACAATTTCAATACTTTCTGTAGCAAATTCCCAAGCGAAGCTCTTAAGAAAAAAGGACTTCTGAAGAAAGATATTCATTAGTTTAGCAAAGCAGGTCTCATACCCTAAACAAAGCCCAGCAGATAGCCAGAAACTAGGGGCTTAGTTCACAATACTTAGTTCACAATAAAAACTTTGGATATGTGATTTTAGTGTGTTGTATCTCATCTTCGTATTCTGAAAAAAAAAGGTAGTTAATAATACTTAAAAGGCTGTTTTGAAAATTAATTGAAGTATGTTTAGCAGCGCTTTCAAAACCTTCACATACCATGTCACTGCCAAGTGCTATTATTGTTATTGTCGCTTGAACAATAGCATCAGCCAGGGATTGGTCCAATCCAGGACTAAAAATATCCAGGGATAAAGACTTCCAGAAGCTTCAAAAGAAGCAGCCACCAAAGCTTATTCTGAAAGAAGTTAGTGCTGGCAGCATACTAGGAGAACTTACCAAAGAATCAGTGCCTTTTCCAGTTAATGGCTTCACATAGGTTATTCATTAGGCTTTCCTTTGAACAAAAACAGAAGTGTTTTTTTTTTTTCTTTCTTTTTTCTTTTTCCCCTGAAAATTCCTTTACAAAAATAAAGCTCATAGATTTTCTTCACAAACGCACAGAGTTCTTAAATCTACTTACACTTTTTTCACTTTTTTTTTTTTTTTTCCATCTCCTATCATTCCAGGAATTTTCTTCACCTATCTGACATGGTTCTATAATTATTGCCTATCATATAGCAATTTGTACATCAAATATTCCTGTGTTAAATAATGCTGCATACAAGTTTTAATGAGTGACCTAAATTTGACACAGCTATGTAGATGCATTATTATCAACAGAATTCTAAATAACATGACAAGTTTTTTTTTTTTTTTTTTTTTTTCTGACTGTAATGACAGTGAGGAGGCAAATTATTAATATTTGCTAATAATGAGGAGACAAGGAAATAGTACTATTAATGATGCCATGCAAGAAGCACTATGTGGTGACACCAGAGTAATCCTGAAAGCTGTGTTTGTTTCACACTTCAGTGAAATATATATACTGCTTTTTGTTCCAAGGCTAGCTAGATTTCTGTTGCCTTGATCTCCTTTCTGCCGTG
Source organism: Oxyura jamaicensis (assembly GCF_011077185.1). Classification (NCBI taxonomy): domain Eukaryota; kingdom Metazoa; phylum Chordata; class Aves; order Anseriformes; family Anatidae; genus Oxyura; species Oxyura jamaicensis. The sequence goes on along the minus strand of NC_048897.1, from coordinate 5,826,300 downwards.
CTCCAACTTAATAATATTCTTCCCCTTTATATGACTGGAAGTTGAATTATGTTTTACAAGTGCAATGGATTTATTTATTATCCTTGCATACGTGCATCTGAAAATAAACTAAAGAGACATTTTAAATCAGCTAGTCTGGTCCTGCAGATTTGTTGGTACAATGGAGACTTAGTTAAGGATGAGCTACATACAGGCATGTCTTGTTATTGCACTTAAACACACACAAAGTGCATACACATGTGGCTATAGAAATCACCAGTGCTATGTCTATTCAAACCTTCTAAGAAATACTTTTCCTCCTAACAAATTACAAGCACTGTGCAATACCTTGACAATGATTTTGCATTGTTCTGTCATGAGCAATAATTCACAATAGACATTCCTAACATAAGGGAGATTCTGAACAGTCAATTCTGACAAGAATTATAGATAATTTTGAAGAGTGAAAAAGAAAGGCATGCCCTTTTTATTGAGTTGCTAAAATAAAATGTCGAGCTCTTAGAAAAATCCTTCTCATCACTCCTGAACATCTTTGAAATCTCCTTTTGCCTCCATCCTTGAAAGTGCTTCCAAGCAGGTCCATATTGCATTTTAAACTTTGGAACTAGTTTAAACTTTAATCCCATGTACTGCATATTGAAATAATCACATTTCACCATATCTAAACAATAAATTAAATTAAATGGAGTCTAAAGGAACTTGCTATGTATCTCTATCTAGATACATGCAGGGGAAACACTTTCCTGGTTGTGTTTTTAATATTTTTACCCTTCCTTAAGTGATCCAACTGTATTTGTAGACTGTTGAGTACAAATTGCCAAGGAGGTTTAACTACCAGTTTAACAGAGAGAGAATATTTTTGCCATATATGCAGTACTGGTCATAATGGTTTATCCTACAACTATTGTATAAATCTCAAAGAGCATAAGAGGAAAGAGAGAAAGAGAGAGAGACAGAGAATTTGTATTTAGTTTTATGGATATTTCATTACATGATCTCCCAGTGATGGCTTTGTTGCTTTGTATTACGGTCTCTCTTCATGTTTTGTTTGGCAGCAAGAGAGAGTGTCTTTCTGATTCCTTACTTGAAAATATCCTGATAATAAAGAGTGTCTGAACGTTCATGCTGGGACACTTAGGGAACATAAATTAGCTAAATATATATAGTTGGTAAGCAGCAGACCATATTGGAGCCCCTTTCTGAATCTTTTGGTTCACCAGGACACGCCATTTTTCTTAGCCTAATCCCCATTTTGAAGGAAGTTTACGGGTCCCCGTGAGGACAGTGTAGTTCAGCAAGGTTTCACTGTTAGTTGTTATTTTATGGCCACACTGACCTGGCTGCGTGTTAGGTTAGTGCAATGGCAAAATGGTGAAGTCAGAGATACAGAGCTGAGGATGGGAGGGAAACAGTGGTATATGACTAAATCACATTAAGAGCAAAAAAGCTGCAAGTGTGGCTGAGGCACCTCTAAATCACCAAGAGGAATTGTGACATTGTGGGCAATTAAAGAAGAAAGTGAAGTAGCTCAGAAGTTGGTGGAAAAAAAAAAAAAATCTGCCCCTGTTGTAGAAGCCATTGGGGAAATTCCTAATCCAAGGACACTTTTTTAATGGAAATAACAGCATGGTCTTGACAGAGATTGAAGTCTCAGAGGAGGAAATTATGGAGCAACTCAACAACTAGGACAGCAGTATATTCATCTGAGAGGCCTGAAGTAAGGAAAGTGTGAAGTAGAAGAGTAATGAAAATGAATTTATCCTTAAAATGTTGACTGTGCTTGAAATAGGAAGGTCACTTCTTTGGTTCCTCCAATCAAAACAGAACCCAGTGAAAATCCTGTGAAGTACACACTGGTAAATTGTAGTTTTACTCTGGGGAATGCCTTGAAAAGCCTAATTAAGGAATAAAGTAAGTAAGTGTAACCTGATATAGTCATGCCAATCTAGCTTCTCTGAGGAAAAGTGTGACTCATTTATCTTACAGAGTTGTTTGAAACAGTTAACCAAGTGGATAGATAAAGGTGGATATAATAGTTCACTGGGGTGCTGGCAAAGATAAACTCTTAAACAGGTTAAAAAGTTTTTTAAATGTGCACAGGATCAATTGTGATGAATTAAACATCTCTGGAATGAAATAAAAAAATAACCCCAAAATGCTCGTCATTGGATATCTATACAGATAGATAGATACTGATAGATACAGATAGATAGAAACCTGTGCTCTAGGTTTTTCATATGCTGTGGTGTTATTTTGTCCCTTGAGGGACACATTAAGTTTCAAAACACTCTATAGTCATCATTGTAGTACATTCCCATGGTAGTTAGCAAAGTGCTGCAAACACTGGTGGGGTTGGTGCTCCAGTTGCAGCAGTCACAGGCTCTGCCTGGGGTAATACTTGCAGACATATGCATCCACCCCAGCACACTGGGGTATACCTTGTCTCTGGGGGATACTAGGGAGCTGTAGAACAGCACAGAGGGATAGGTAAAAACAGGTATGCAGCGGCTGCTGCACAGCTGGGTCATCTCTTGACACAAGGGTCTTTCTGAAAATTACTGACCCATTGTTGGTCAACCTACATCCTCTATTAGGTGTTAATGAGATATACCCAGAATTGTTGAGGTGCTCCAGAGTTAGACTTAGCATTGATATTTTATCGAGTTTGTTAGCTAAATGTATATTAAAAGTAATGTGGAACTTTACATTCCTGCAATGTCCAAGGCTTTTGTTTTGTTTTGTTTTTGTTAGTTAGTTTTTTTACTATTTTTCTTTTTTCTTTGCCTTATACCAACAGCATGCAGGTGCAGACCATTGAGTACATTAGAAGCAGCAGTGTGATGCAGTATGGAAGGGTCAAAGGTTGGGTGCACTGGGAGTTAGAGATTCCTAAATGCTACAAGGAACTTCTCCGAGGTATGATGTTGAAAGATAGATACTGTGTCAGGGGACCACCCATGTATGTTGTACTGTCAAAGTGAAATAGGAATCTGAAATCATCCTGAAGAGCTTACACTTTGAATGTGTACAATTGCTTAGCCAGTCCTCAAGAGGGATCTCAGAGACCTTAGTAAACATGGTCAGAAAACCTGCAACTCCCAGAGAAATAATACTCTCAGAAATCCTGAATGCTTGCACACTTTCAGCATCAACATTTCTGAGATCCCTTTTCACAAACCACAAAACAGACAAATCTTTTAACATTTACTAAGAAATGTTATGAACAGAGAAGGACCTAAAACAAATAAAGAAATTTGATGTCCTTGAACTGTGAGGAATCAAGTACTCAATCTTTGGCAGATGTGCTTATTCCTTAAGAACACTACATACTCTTAGGTGGCTTAAACCAGAAGCCTCTAAAGAGAGGCTTTACATTAGCATGGCCTTCCAGGCCCAGCAAGAAATACTACTCTGTCTTAATAAACTCAGTTATTGAGCTTGTGATTGACAGAAGTTAAAGTGAAAGGAATTACTCTATTTTCAGGTCTATATGGTCAAATATCACAAGATTCCTTGGCCCTCATTTATCTGTGATATCAAGCACGGCAGGATTTTTTTTTTTTAAATTAGTTTAGTTATTTATTTATTTATTTTGTCATAGGGGCTGGCTGATAGCAAGATCCTTGGCTCTGTCAGCTCTTTCCAACAGTAATGTGATGTTCAGTGCAACAAGTCAGCTGGGAATAACCTTGAAGGATATCAGCATCAGCGAGCTGGTTGGAAGTTCACAGGTATAAAAGGAAGTGGAATAATGGAGATGGGCATCCATCAGGTATTCCCCATGTATTGCTTCTGTTGCCAATTTTTTCTTGCTGGTCATAAGGATGAGGCTGTCTTGTGAGAAGAGAAATCTGCAGCCAGATACTCAAATAGTGCTGCCTCAAGGATGAGGAATAGCTAATGGTAAACTGAAATGAAAAATACAGAAGAAAGAATTGTATGGCCTTGAGAAATGCAGTAATGCAAATGGGATGAAGTGTAATAGCACAAAAGTACAAGATCATGTACTGAGAAGGAAAGGAATTTCTGCTATGAGCTGGGAACTGATCAGCCAGAAGTGACAGAGTGGAAGAAAGATGTGGGTGTATGAATCAGTCACAGAATGACTCTGAGCAACCAACATGATATGGCTGTAGAAAAAGATTAATTCCATGCTTGGGAATATCAGAAAGGATGTGTCTGGCACAGAAATGTGTACAATGTATTTTGTACAACACTCTGGTAAGGCTGGCTGCCATTGTTCAGGAAAAGTAAGAGGAAGAAGGAATATAAATTGAAGGACAATGGCCCTGTTACCAGGGGTCTGGCCTCTGTGACTCATTATCTCTTCCAACCTATGTTTCTGATTGAAGGAGAGAGGAACAGCTTTGTTACTTTAGCATAAATGATTTTTTTTTTTTTTTCTGAAAACTGCAGGGAAAGTTAAAATCCCAGCCAGTCCAATGTTTTAATAAAGTCTTGTAATGCAAGATGTTACAAAACGTTACATTTGATTTAAAAAATAATAATAAAATTAAAGCAAACTCCAGATAACCTACCTTTCTCACTACTTCATGATATTGTTCAGACAGTGTCTCATTGCCCTGGGACTAAAGAAGGAACAGTTGTTAAGCACCTTTAGATTTAAGGATGGGTGTTCTTTCCTGGACAACTTCTACGTTTATTTAGCTCCCAACTTTCCCCATTAAGGTTAGGTTTAGCATCAAGAAGATTCAAAGAAATCCAGTAAAGAGTTAATCTCAAAATATGTACCCATAAAGCCATTCATAGCAGAACTCACTAATTTCAGTATTGACAGACTATTTAAAAAAAACTCCTGTAGTTAACATGATTTCAACAAATCCCGATGATAAGGCAATTTCATCTGTCTTTGATATTTACCAGTCTTTTTTTTTTTTTTTCTCTGCTGATCTGTCAGTCCATGACCTTGAAAACATTATTACTCAGAGCCTACCAAACTCTAGCTCATTACTGTCTCTCTTCTCCACAGGCAGCAGATACCATTTTTTAAAAGTTTTATATGTTGAAGTTTATAATTAATGTAATTCAAATCACAAGGTAGCTAATTTTAGTACAGTAAATAGAATAAAAGTTTAAATCATTTTTGTGCCCTGGAGCTGGGAATGTCTAGGTTTCAAAAGAGACTTGGTTTTCTAATCATCTGGCTCTGGTGGCAGAATAATTTAACTAGTATGGACACACACCAATCTGTGAACGATGGATTACTAAAGAAATAACTAACTAAAGAAGAACCATAGAGATCTGAGTTGTTTAAGATGGGAATGCAAGATCTTGCCTTTGAAAAAATGACACAATCATTGGCATGGCTAAATATATGGTCACAATAAGTTGCCTTGCTGGTATTTTAACCCATGCTAAGAGAAAGTTCATTTTCAAAGTGGTTGTAGAGTGTTTTTACCTAATGTCTTACAATTTTTAAGATTTATAGGGACAAGTCTGGTCCTGGAATATGGGGATTATCATCCAAATTCTAATTTGTTTTCCTTTTGTATCAGTTCATAGAGGTAAAGTACACAGTAACAATGTGGTTCTGTAGAGATGAGCTGAAAAATTTCTGCACTAGTAGAGAGCAATGAAATCCTGTTTGATAGTGAGAGTCTTCCTGCAGAGCCTCAACATACATTGGCAATTTCATGCGGTACAATCTTGATAGAAGATTGTGTTATTCCCTCAGTGCAGATGGCACCCCAGCAAGCAAAATCAAACAGACCTTATCATACTCCAGAACAGCTTCCATTTTTGACAGTTCAGAAGGGAGAAGACTTGAAGATTTCTTTGAAATGCTTGCTGTGGATAAGGGACAGTGTTCAGAGAACTGACAGTGTGGAACAAAATTCAGTGGGAAGTTTTATTTTCACCTTGAATCAATGAACTCTGTATTGCAGTATTGCACTTCCAACCCCTCCCCCTCCCCCCAAGCCCCCCCCCCAAGGAAAGGTTTCTGCTTTTTTTTGTTGTTTGTTTGTTTTTTCTTTTTAATAGATGGTTTTTAACAAAGAAAAAAAAAAGAATGCATTCTGGAATTTGTGTTTAGGCAAGTCCTTTGATAGTCATATGCCTCCTCTGCTCTTACCTCTGTGTTTTAACCTCCAGATGGTTAGGGCTATGGCTTTGGAAAAGTTGCTGAATAATGCATTTGTCTGATAATAATCCATTCAGTGCTTTCACTGACTGCTCAGTTGTTCATTTTGAGCTAGTCATCTCAGCATGGTACATAACAATTATTCCACTTCTTAGCCTTGTCTGCCATATTGCCCAGCACAGACCTGCTCTTTTCCGAGTTTTTAATTTTGATGTATAAAATGTTTATGAATTTAGATGATAAAACTGTTTATGAGTAATTTAGCATGCATGCTGGAGTGTTTAAAATGGCTTATTGTGTCTGGCTGCGCCATCTGCAGAGAAAGTCACTAGACTTGTCTACACTTCTCATGGGAAACAGTTTTTTTAAGCCTACTTTGTTTGAATCAGTGCATTTGCCAATGCCACATAAACTGTATTTTGAAAATAAATGTTAAAAATATTCTTAAATACGTTCACTTTTAACTACAGCTAAGGAGCTAAGCATTCAGTTTATTGGTGCACTAATTAACACTGAAATTCTGTGCCCTCCTGTAGTAAGTACAATATTAATGACATCAGCGTTGGCCCAAAGGGAATCTGCCAGTTCAGTCAGAATAAGCGCAAAAACCTGCCAGCAGCTCTTCCCTTAGATTTCAGTTATGTGAAAGCATCTTGTTAATGTCTTTGATTAACAGATAAGTGACTATCCAAAATGGCATTATGTGGCTTTCCATATTTGTCCTTGTTCTCCATGGGTTACATATCATGTCTGATCAGTTAACATTTCAAAACCTGTTTTCCAGCCTATGTCCTTATAGTACAAAGTGCTGAGATTCCAACTACAAACACTGAGTTTCCTGGTGTAATGACATATACCAGATTCTGCAGGAAGCCAACATATCTTATTATTTTTTTTCTATAATTAGCAATACATCATAGTTTAAAAACAATATATTCACAAAGATGTGTTTCAAATTATAATTTTAATAAAAAAGATATATTTTTTTTTTCTCTATCTCCAAAATGATATTAATTCTTCTTTTGCATGCCTTCTCTGAGAAAGGGGGACTAAGAGTTTTAATTAGACAAAGTTTCTGTAATGCTACTTTAACATATAATAATAACAAAAAGAAGCAGAGATTTTAATTCTATAGAGGACACATTTACAAATTCTGGTGCGGTTATTTGATCACTTACTCTGCAAGATAGACATTCTCTCTGCAAAGAGCTGTACCACCTACTGCATTCCTATGAGCTGTTCTTATTGCCCCCAGTTCTACTGAAGGAAAAAAAAAAAAAAAAAAGGAAAAAAAAAGAGCATTTCAGGCAGTCAGACAGGTTAGAATAAACACCATATGAAAGTCGTTTGGGCTAACTTGAGTGACTGTGCCTGGAGGTCAAAATCAATTTATAGAGAGTGATGAATAACTTGGGGTGGGGGAAAGTCTGTAATATCTCCAGCTGGTACAGCAAGAGTCAAAACAGAAAGTATGCCTACAGCCAAAGTCATACAGGCTGCAATAAAAGGATGCTGGGACTGAATCTTTCTCACCTTCACTAGCGTATACATTATATCTATGCAAATGGGTATAAAAATACAAGCAAACAAGACTTGTCTACTGATATTTATGATAATATGTCAACCCTTATCTGAGATGATATATGAAAAATCACCAAACAGACCCACCTTTCCACTCATTTAATATAACATGAGAGTTATTTTGCAGATTATACAAAGGTTTCCCATCCCAGCTAAACTGTTTAATATGCTAAATGTTATGATATGCAGTGCCTTGTTTACACAGCATATTTAGGTCATGTTATGCATTAGGACTAATCTCATAGAAGAGCTCATGTCTGATGTGCTTCTCTTCTCTCCTTTCAATCATATAGAAAAAATGTTAAGGTAAATGAGGGATGAAAATGGATCTAAACAATGAAATGTAGTGTTATTAAAGTAATATTAATCTCTACAAAGTTGGAAGGAAAGAAAGATGCTTTTATCTTTATTTGGAGAGTGTATACCAAGTGTGCTATATAAACTGTTTATTTCATACAGAAGGTATATAAAAAGGTTATACTTCAAAAAATTGACGTGTGTAATGTAATGGTGTCTGGTTCAGTTCTGACCATATCTGCTGTATTCATATAACTTTCTTCAAATGTAAGAGGAAAAAAAAAATTTCTTTTGCACAGCTTAACATCTGCTGCAGGCTACAAATTTTGACAAATTGATATGTTTTGGCTTGTAATATTTTATGGAAAAGAAAAAAATCTTCTGGATATTAAATATTTCATGCAGTAGCTGAAAAGAAATATGTTGAAAGTAAATTGTGCTTATTTTCAATTCAGAGCTAACATCCAAGGAATTTACAAATTGGTGAAAAGGATCAGCAGAGTTAATTGTTGTTATCTGAAGTTTTCTTTAAGGATGTGAACAACAGGTATCTTTTAGAGAATTGACATGTAAGGAGGAGCAGCATAAAATCTAAAGGGGACTGCATCTGGTCTGCTGGGCATAGAGAGGAGAAAAAATATGCAAGGAACTGTGCCTGGCTCCTTGAACTTCTTCAAAGGAAACTAGTTGCATTCTTCAATCCTGGGCAATGTAATTTGTTTTTGCCTGACAGCTTTCCAGGCTGTTATAGGTTAAATGGATCTAGCGTTGTTAAGGGACTGTAAAGTAATACTTTCAGGAATATTTAAATTATTTAATATACATAAAGCCTTTACAGCACCTGGAATGTCTTAAAGGCATCCTAGTCCACCTTTTCCTCTGAGCTACCATCTAAAATAAGCACAGGTTTCCTGGTAGTTGCAGAAGCTAGAAGCAGATCACACCTAGTTTCATGTACTCAGAAGTAAGAAAAGATCTCCTGTCATGCATTACACAAAGATCAAAAATTAAATGAGAATAAAATAAAATAAAATAAAATAAAATAAAATAAAATAAAATAGAAATATTAAAACCAAATAGGAGCTGGCTTGGGCTTTCTACAGAGAGAGAAAACTGAGATACCTTTTAAAAGAAGAAAAGACTTCCAGGATATTCCAGGATAACTTCACCTGACAGGTTGCAATTACAGGGTCATGTTAGATTCATCACTTTTCCAAGACAGACAAAAAATAGAAGGAAGAAAAGTTTTCTGTCATCACTGTTTTTCCAGGACACATTAACTTTTTCAAGTGGAGCAAACCCTAGTAACTATGACTCATGTCATCTAAAGGTTGATTAGTACTGGTTTAATGTTGGAAATGCTGGGAGAAAAGGTAGAGGTCCTTTTGCATTAACACATGCATTCTTTTAAAACAGAAAATAAAATATGTGTAGGTGGATTATATAGGCAAATGTCATCTAGACAGAATAATGGCAAAGGATAATTACTCATTTTGGGTAATGTAGATTGTTGACCTATAAATCCCACTATATGAGGAAAAAGACTAGCCTTTTCTCCTTACTTTTTACGTATCTGTACTAAACTCTTGCCTAAGTAAGAGGCTATAGAGCCCACTAGATTACAAAGTACCAAATGTTCTTGAGGTCTATCTGTTCTTGGAATGTAAAATGAAAATGGCACCAGTTCTTCTCTCTCTGTATTAAGTGCACTGAGTCCCTGAAGGCACTAATTAGCCAAATGTCACAATAAGAAGTTTTATGTTTTATGCTTAAACTTGCCAGTCACTTAAGCTATAGTATAAAAATGCAGAAACAATCCCAGAACTTTATTTCAGGAAAATGGAAACCTCTCTTCAGGAAGATACATGCCTTTTGCAACACTAATATCCCATGCCAAACATCAAAGAACAACAAGTGATTAGGTGATATTCTGAACCTATACTGAGGCCTGAATTCATTTCCACACCATGTATGCTATATGTGTGAATGTCATTCAGTTTGTGTTTGTATCATTCAACAAACATATATTTGATGGGAAAAAGAGCAAGGAGCATTGAGGAGCATTGCAGTAAGCAAAATACTTAAGGAATGAATTTGTGCAGCATCCATTCATATCAATACTATAAATTGTCTTGTATCTGTACACTCCAATGTGGAAATGATCTTCATCCCAGTCTGGGTTTTCTCTCTCAGTTTTTCACATCAACTTAGTAAATCATTAGAAATATGTTTTAACCTCTTTCTCTTCTTCTCCCTCCAAGAAAACATTTACTTTCCTCTAAAACTTTTACAGTGTTTAGAGATACTAACAGTAGTAGTTAGTGGTACTTGAATGTAATTACGTATTTGGAGTCTTCATGTGACTGTGAAGTCCCATGACATTTAAGAAGCTCTTATTCCTTAGCCACTTGAAGTTCCTTCTCCACAGAAAACTAATTGTTTCAAAAAGTGACTAGCTAGATTCTTGCAAAAGAAATCCATCAAAAGCTATTGAAACAAGCAAAGGAAAACCCCTCTGGCTTGGCCAGTCTTTGAGCCTAGCTCTAGGTTGCAATTCAAAGCAATGACATCGCATATAGTTGGGCTTGTAACCTGGGTGATGGAAAATGCTTTCCAGATGCAGCTATTTCTTTCTATTTAAGTACTTAATGCTTAGAAGCTTGAAAATTCCCATGTGCCTAGAACAACCTTTAGGCATCTTTCAGGTCTTCAAGAGAAAGTATTGTCTCTGTGATAAAACAAGGACTAAAAGTAGATGAAACTTCTGCTGTTGAGGTAGTTCTATCAGATCCTGGGATTGACTATTTATCAATATTGATAGCAATATTTATTTCAGATTATTTTACCTAGCTTCATTAACTAATGTATGCAAATATTAGAAATTAGTAAATGAAAAAAGGTTGTAACATCAAAATTAAAAGCATTACTATTAATGTTATTGTTATTATTATTATTCCTTTTGTGATTTTTGAGTATGTTTTAAAATATTACCCCTTCTACACACAGGAATAATGTTCTATCTTTTGCTCTTTGGTACTTGATCTTACAAAAAAGTTGTGTGAAAATGAAGAATTTAGGAGTATTGTTCATATGAAGGACATTGTTCCAGAATCAGGATTCTTCTCTGATATATATGTTTTTTTTGTCTGCATTATGTGAACAAACAATCGGTCAATCAGTTTAGACTCTAGATTTGAAATTTGGAGGCAAAGTCACTTGCTCTGCAATTGATTTTCTTTTAAATCACCTCCTCACAAAGGAGAGTATTCTTCACTATTAATGTTTAGTCAAATGCTGATCTATTTCATATTTTATTTTTTGTAATAAAAGAATGAGTGGCATCCCAGTTTTCATTTTCACCATGGCTGGAACCCAGTCAGAACATGACAAGTAACATTAACAGAACATAATAATTTCTCATCTATCGATGACCTTTAAAGAGAATTGTAGTTATTACCTTAGAATATTCTCTCATTTATTACCTGTCTCATCACTGAATTCCAACGCCTTTATGTAGCAGAAATATAGATGCTTGGCTTCGAAATAGAAAAATATGATTTTACTATTATAATGGCTGCAGGCGCTGAAGTCTAATTCAATTTTTTTTCACATTATATGGGATTTTCGAAGATGATGGTGGTTACTAGACCAGGCAGTTCACTGGAGAGAGGAGAATGAGTTTATATCTTAGGGCTAAATTAGTCATAAAAAAGGTATTTTTTCAGATCTGGCAGAAGTTCATTAAACTGATTAGGCGTGCTTCTTGGATAGCAATTTAAGCCATTATTATTGGTAAAGTCCCTCGCCTTGTAAGCAAAAAGATGGATATTGAGATGTGAGAAATTATTTGAACATTCACCCTTTTACAGAAGTAAAAGTTAACCAAGTCTATCTTTGGTGGAGCAAAACTCAGTGGCAGACCTAGTCTTTTTATTTTCCATTCCAAATCACTTCCATATGTCTTTTATTTCACCTTCTTGTTCCCAAGGCTCTTGCAGTTGGTGCACAAACTTGTAATTCTTTCTTTTATATTGTAGTTAAATCCTCAGTGGTTTTGCTCTCCCGTGGGCTTCCCTGTGCTTAAGCATTTTCTGTAGTTGAGTGTTTTCCTGGGTAGTCAACCAAATGTTGCCTTACCTTTTTTGGACCTTAACTTTGACATAATACCAAGTCCATAAACGGACAAATAGCATTTGTCCATAAGTGGACAAAAATAGCAACACTTTGTAATAATTAAGTGGAAATATACAGTCCTCTGAAGGAAAAATTTGTACAGGCAGTTACATCTGTGAGAATACCTAGATTATCTCGTTTGTCATTAAAATTGTATCATTATCACATTTTACTGTATCTTGTGAGAAAAAAAATAGATACAGTATCTCAAAAACATATATAACACTGATAAGTTCAACTTCATGATGCTGATCAGAGAATTACAAATTGGAAGACTTATTAATCATCATCACCAACAGTTCATTAGAACTAATGGCTCAGCTGCAGCAACTGTCCAAAAATAGTGGACATCATCCAAATACCGATAACAAAGTCAGAAGATGCCTTTTTTCTGCATGTAAGACCATGTGCTCACGCTTTAAATACTGTATGCAGTTCTACCTCCCACATTTCAAGATGTATCTAGTAGAATCAAAGACTACAGAGAAGGTAAATGAAAATAATCAAGGGAATGAAGCAGCTAGCTACCAAGTGCCACTGTTATACAACTAGGGGTTGCTTGTCCAGTCTAGATTTATTTAAAACAGATAAAATAGAGTAACAGGTAAAAAGTATCTTCTGATCTTTCTGCTTCTATCCATTCATTTCTAAATACCTGCTTTCCTCACAGTGGCTAATGAACTGAGGGAATTTGCTGGCACAGAATCTTGTGGTGGCAGATAGTATCAGCAGGTTCAAAAATAGATCAGACATATTTATGCAATAGGTGAATAAAACAGATAGCCAGGATATACCTTCTGGGGACAGGCTTATGTGTTCTGCCTCAGTAGAAGCTCCAGTGGCTATAGTCAGGTTGGAATCACTGGCCATACTGAGCTGTCCCAGTAGCATATTTCTTAAGCTCTTACAAGCATTTTTCCCCTGTTGCTCATTTGTTTCTTTGTAATGGGGTTTTCTCTTCTAATTCTCAATTAGCTCATAAAACTTGCTTGTCTCTCACTATGTGTTAGCTCCTAAAGTACAGGTATCTCAATTACACAGACACTTCTAGACTTAATTGTAATATCAACACTAATTCCTGTTTTCATAAAAACTATTGGTAAAATATATTGTGAATTTTCAAACGTACTTAACCTGGCTTATTCACAGATATGGTATAAAGAGTTTAATGATGGATGCAAGGAAAATGTATAGCTCATACTTCATTAAGGAAAAAGGTAATTATGTTGTTGTCAAACTGTTCTGTGAGGTAAATGATGGGGGCAAAATGGACTAGCTTGGTTCACAGTTTTTTCCTGATGTCTTTGTTGCCTTTCAAAGGCATCTCTTCACTGCAAATCTTTCTTTTCAAATAATGGGTAGTGTGTACATTGAAAAAGATTTTTCAGAGGTTGAACTGAGTGATTTAAATTGTAGGCTCCTGGTTAAACTTGATCAGCACTATTTAAAATCACCCAAAAGCTAATCTGCCCAAGACATTATAACCTCACAGTTAATGAGGCTTGTTTTGATTCTGATGAGAATTTTCTTTTCAGGGCCAGCATAATTTCAACAAATCATGTTAAGAACTAGTTGAAGTAGCACACTCATGGGCCTCTGCCCTGTCTACTTTAATCAAACTTTGCGGAAAGACTGAAATGGGTAAAGTATGGTCCAACATTGTTATTTGGGTTATTACTTTGGCAACGGTCCCAATTTATTTAGCAATTTGGAACACACTAAAACTATCTTGCTGATAGTTCTGTAGACCCTTTAAAGCTTCACACTTATGAACCACAGACAAAAAGAAAAACAAATGGAAGGAAAGAAGATCAGAGGTGTCATGATCAGGGTGAGAGTGCCAAAGAGCATAAATGTCATTTTTACCCCTAATCTTGAGTGCTGAAGGGAGGAGTAGGGAGTCATGGGAGTCTCATTGGCTGCAGAAGCCTCATCCTCAAATTGCATGTATCATTTCTGTTAGCAGAGAGCAGTAATTATGATAGTTCCTATCCTGTGCTCCAGGGCATAAAGTAGGGAATGTAAGCACTTCATCTTTTTTTTTTTTTTTTTTTTTTTTTTTTTTTATGACCTTAAGTACCCATACTGGAGATGGTGTGACTCACAGGAAACCACACAGAATTGTGCTGACCACCCTACCTCATGATGTACAAAATTTTCTCCAGATACATTCAGATTGTCTCAACAGAATTGGCTTTCCCATCTGTTAATTAATGTCCTAAACTGTTTTAAATTGATGTAAATGCTTATTAAGTAACCCTTCTCCTTCATATGCCAGAGATGGAAGAAATTATTTATATATAGCACATAAAGTAAGTTTCTCTGCTCTGCAAATACTGGCGTATTGTATGTGGCAAGGCTGCAGTTAAGGCTGATGCTGTCCACTATAAAACATTATCTTCTGAGTTACAAAACTTGACAACTTGATAACTTAATAACTTGGCCAAGCTTAAAAAGGATCTGGGCTGAAACATTCCATGCTGGGAAGTATGGCTGGTAATGTTTCAGCACTAATAGATCTGCTGTTTTCAAACAGTTTATGGAAAATACTTAAAACTGTTTTTTTAAGAAAACAAATTGTTTCCCAAAACTTGAAACCAATATTTAAATTTTAGCTGACATGTAACAAAAGTGTTTTCATGAGTATGCCTGTTGACTTCTGCATGAAAAATACAATTAGGCTTGTTCTTTGTGAAGTTGAAGTTTTTTCACTGTGGAGAAGACTGAAGGATTTTGCAGCTTATTTCTCTGTGCTTTCCTGCCTGTCCCAAGACCACACTTAGTGCTTCTCTGTGCCAACCAAACTGGGATAATTCACAAAGCTAATACATCTCTCATTTGACAGTGAGTCATTGACCAAAGTGCAATCCATCCACTTGTAAATATTTCCAGTTTTCACAGATAATAGCAAAAATGATAACATTAAAATTATATCAAGATTGTTAACTCAAATGCTTCCAATACCCTAATGTTTGAGCACTTTGCTTCCTAAAAATAATATTATCTTTTCCTTTCTTTTTGAAAGAGAACATAGGTCCAATTCTCTTCCTACATATCCACAGGGAAATGCATCCTTCCTCAGTGGATGTCATAAAAGATACAGAAAATGTGCTAGATGAATTAAAACAGAAATGACATCAATTTCCCTGGTCAAAGATGGACTGTGAGGTGTGAAAGTCACTTAACGACATGTAGTAAGCATTATACCTAGTACCTGAAAACTTTAACAGTTTATCACTTTTTTTTTTTTTTTAATAGCATGATGTACTTGTACTTGCCATAAAGGTATGTGTAACATTTAAGAACATCTGAGAAGCCCTCTTAAACTGAACCTAATGTTCTCGGAAGCTGTTACTCCTTTTTTGTCCTTTTTTTTTTTTTTTTTTTTTCTTCACTCTACAGATTCTTCTTGATACTGGAAAAAAAAAAAAAAAAAAAAAAGCGGGAAGCGGGGGGACTCTTGCTCTGCAGACTTCCCTTCAGCAGGCACAGACAGCATTACTCTGTCATGTATCAAAGCAGCTAGTTATGATATCGCTAGAGGTTTTACCTGTTTGATTTTGAAGGCATTGCTAACCTTGTAGGAGAAATTTGCAGTTCCTTTTCTACTCTGACTGCATATATATGTATCTGAAGATCACAGATGATTTACATGGGATTGTTAATCAGGGCAGCAACTTAGAAGCATTGACTCAGTTTACCATGAAAATCACATCTGGCTTTATACATCGTTTTGCTATGCTCAAGGAGCATTTGGGAAAAGACCTTATTCCCATAGTTATGACGTATATATAAGATATACATATTCATGCGATATGTATACATATATGCTTTGATATATAACAATTATTTTAGCATGCTTTCATGTAATTAAACAAATGAATCATTTGGAAATGATTTGAAAGATCATGATTTAAAATATTTGAAAATGTCTTAGGTAACAGGTATAATCATGTAAATTGCACACTGATTATTTGCTGATTATATAGCAAAAATCTATTCACAGTCATCACTTTTTTCTATTACAAGGTTTGATTGCCTTCCCACAAAAAGACTGAAATGAAGTGGAAACAGGACTGGATTCACATTTCTTCAATATTAGTGAATCTTTAAGCACCCATTCTCCTTAAAAATAAATAAATAAATATATTTCACCACTTATTGCATCTAAGTTAAATAAGAATTGATTTTCTAAAACAAATATGTTGTCATTTATTCGACACATAATTAATAGATATTTTTACACAACTATAATTCAGAAAACACTCAATTATGTTTTACACAATGCAAAGACTATAAATAAAGCCTGTAAATCTATATTGAATATGTTTTGTGCTATACTTCCTTTAAAATGTCACTGTATTTGTTTTTTCTATAGATAATGATTTTATATGTTCCATTTAGAAGATTTGAATTAAGATGCACTATACCTACAGGTCATAGAAGAAATATCCTGAAGGAAATATATTGCATAGCAGGCTGTCCCCAAAATGGTAGCAGAACTTTGTAAAATATTTATGGTGATATGTCTTCCTTTCGATTTTTTCTCATAACTCAAATTTAAAGCCTTATCTTAGACCTGGATGCAGCACAGAAGTTAAAGGGTACTTGTTGGGGGTGTTTATGTGTGGATGTCTGTCTTCATGCTGTATCCCTAAGTCCCCATTCAACTTTACAAGATTTATTATTGTGAACTAAAAACAGGATTGTCTTTGTAGTGAGAAAAAACATTTGCAAACAATATTTTATTTTTCTTTTCAAACCATTAATGCATCATGTCAGGGCTGACTGTTGCTCAAGAAGTTCAAGGAGGTGAAGTCATACAAGGTACTTTCCCTCCATATCACCTCCTCACATTTTGCATTTCTAAACTCTTCCCACCATGTGGTCAGTGGAGCTGGAAGATGTGTCCTTATATCTAAACATGCATCTGATTTTATACTCAGCTACCTAGCATAACAGTCTAATACTAACAGGATTTCAACTGAATAATTACTGCTTGATATGAATGTGGCTGAAGAAAACCTTTCACTGAAAATATGTCAACATGTCTGGAATTCCTTTCACTGAAAATATGTCAACATGTCTGGAATTGTACTTGGTTCCTAATAGCACTGCCCACATACAAAAGTGCCTAAATGTCTGTACTGCCCCATGAGAAGTTCTGAGTCCAAATATTAGGTCCTTAAATTGGGATCTCTTGCCTTCTATTGTTAAATAATACATTAAATATTTGTTTCATTTGCATTTGGAACTTGGTATTGTCACCTGCTATTTCAAAACTAAAAAACAAACAAACAAACAAGTTTATGAGTGTTTTCACACAAAACAATTGTGTACCAATTTAGAATGTCCAATGTAAATATTTTGAAGCTGCACTGGGGACAGCAGATACAGGGAAAAAATAATTCTTACATTTTCAGAGAAGGAGGAATTGTACATCAACTGGATTTAGTTTATTAAGTGCTCAAACTTTTCCTAGCTTTAATATTGGTTAACAACTTTTAAATGCTTAGTTAGA
This sequence comes from Oxyura jamaicensis, assembly GCF_011077185.1. NCBI lineage: Eukaryota > Metazoa > Chordata > Aves > Anseriformes > Anatidae > Oxyura > Oxyura jamaicensis. Next base: position 5,808,625 of record NC_048897.1, on the reverse strand, counting down.
GTTGCATATTTAAAAGTTCTTCTTTTAAATAGGGCTTTTTGATTTTTCCCTATCTGTATTCTAAAGGGAATCAAGAGTTGGCAAGCCAGGAAAATGTGTCTAAAGTATGATAGTTACTGTGTCCTTTGAAAGAAGGGAAGAAAGAACATCAGACTTTAGTGATCTGAGCAGATTACTCATTAAACTTGACAGAAGCAAAGAGGTCAAGGCATTAAAGAATGGCATTGCCACAGGGAAGTGAAAATTGTGCAGAAACAATTTGCTTGTTCGCATCTGGGGTGAGCCTTTCCAAGTCTTGCTGCCTCAGTTGAGTTTCAGGTGACTGCTTTCTGTGTCAGCTCCTGAGATGCAGACCTACACCTTGTTATATGTTTCTTGAATTATTCAGGCTGTTTTCATAAATCAATAAAGCCTGTGTGTCCCACCCATTTCCTAGTATCTCTGCCACTGAGATCTCAGAGGCAGAGGTGGTGGTATCTGAGTGGAGCCAGAAAGAACAATATCAGGAATGGTTAGAGGTCTTCAGGAATTACTTTATGAGGAAAGATTACACTTAGCATAACATATGCCTGAGTGAAGACAGATAACAATGTAATATTTTAAAGAAGAAACATCGAGGAGTACCAGGAATTAACAAGTGTGAAATAAAGGCATATGGAAGAGAATAAAAGCAAGCTGGTCAAAAAGACCAGGGAAAATTTAAAATGCTCCTGATTTTGAAATGATCACTTGATGTTCTGCCTACCCAGAACTTACTGCAGAATTAAAGTGGGTGAAATGTGTCAGGGTTTCGACTATGACAGGAACACCATGATGTGGACTTTTTAGTGCTAGACTGTATAGCCTGAAGAATCTCTTCACACACAGTAAGACGAAAGTCATCAAAAACAATCTGTATACTCATACTACATCCAGACTACATTCTAAGTCATTAGATATCTGCTACTTTAAAGAGGAGAGTTTTCTATTGGAATTTTGGCTGCATCTTTTCATTATAATGTTCCTTGGGCATTATAAAAATAAAGTATGTTCATTACTAACAGTATAAATAATCCAAGAGTGCTGTGATTGACACCATGGTCGACACTGTGATTGATAAACCCAGAAACATACACATTTCTATAGAGACTTTCTTCAAAGGATTCCAAAGTACTTTGGTGCATAAACATACCACTGACAAAATGCAGAAGTTATTTTGGAATATGAGTACTGCTAACAGCTTTTAAGAAGGGAAGTAATTAATAACTTATTTAATTGAAACTGCAGGAAACATTAGGGAGAAAGAATATAATTAGCCAACTTGGAATTTAGCCAATGACCTAGCTCTAATATGTCCTCACTGCTATGAAAAGTGCCATGGGATTGACTATAACCTCACTCCAGTTTCATTTCTTGTGACAAAATTCACGGTGTTCTCCTGTGACTTCTAGGAAAATGCTGGGAGATATTAAATTCAGGCCACGTCAGGAAATCAGTTGCTATTGTGGTAAGATAGTCTCTGAAAAAAAGTTTAATAATGTATAAAAGACTAGAAACATTGGATTGAGTGAAAAGAAACTTACCAGATGCATTCATCCTCTTTGTCTGTAATTCAGTTTAGTACCTGTCAACAGCAGTAATTGTCTCTTTGAAATCCCACTCAAATCAGAAAGATTTCTCTCTACTTTTTTATTTTTTTTTTTATATTTTTTTGGAGGTTTGAATGCACACCCAGATGTTTAAATGAAAATAACAACTGTGACAAATTATTTCTTTGTTGTCTTTCTCTGTGTAGAGATTTCTGTCACTGTGTCTTGAAGAACATGTTTGACACTGTGGTTCTCTCAGAAATAGTGCTGCACATTGTCTCCTGGCATGAAATCCTACATTGTTTGCCTGACAGTTGACTTTTTTAATGTAACAATCTGAATCTGAATTATTTTGCTTTTCAGAAGACCAAAATGTGAAATGTTTGGCTGGCTGTGAAAGACATATCTCTCCCAAACTGGTGAGACAGATGTTTTCACAGGTTGCCATGTTCTGCCTTTTCTGCTCCTCTGTCAGCAATGTTGTGATCTCTGATCCCATCCATATGGATGGCGGAGAAGCTTGTCCCCAGTGCCTGTGGCAGATTGGATGGGTGCCATCAAAATGAGAATAAAAACAAAAGCTACAGATCCTCACATGAAGAGGTCTAGAGGGATCTGTAGCATTCATCTTAAATTTTAGAGTAATTCTTCACAGAGAGAATGAAGAGAACCTTTTTTTTTTTTTTTTTTACTGCTCTTTCATTAGCTGTATCTATCTCATCACAGTGGACAGCAATTCCATTTTCAGTTCTGTGTAATATTATCAACGACCCCTGAAGCACATTTGTATGGATGAATTCTTGTATGCTGATGAATTCTTGTTCTTAAAAAAGGCAGAACTCTCATCAATTTCCATAAACTATATTATTTATAGAAGCAGAAGTAAATTTGTAAACTCAAAACAATCTGTTTCTCTTTTTCAGTATCTCTTTCCAGATTCCTAATTTTTCATGTGCTTTTTGTGAGTTTGCATACAATGTGAGTGGTTGTGCCAGAGGTATAATTCTTGACTAGCACAGATTGAGTAGCTGAATATATGCACACAGAACTTTATTAGTATTGCTAATATTGTTACCCTTTGTTTAGTTCTGGTTGAGAAAGATTTTACTGTTGTTATAAAGATTAGATTTACTTATATTCTCTTTGACTGACAAAGGAGCTTGATAAGGGTACTAACATAAAAATTAAATGCTGCCAAACTTCATGGTGATTTTGCCTGTATAAAAGGGCTATATGTATGCAAACATAGTGTCATTTTCAAGGAGAAAAGACAGTACTTGATGAATCATTGTAGTTCTGTGTAAATTCCAAACCTTGGATAGAAAATGGAGTAATATGAACCAGACTGCTGGAGAATAAACCCTTTCTCCTGCCCCTGGGTATGGGATATGTATATGATTTCATCAGCCTTGGCTCTAGAACATCTAAACATCAAATTCAGAAATTAAAGTCTTCTGTATATTCCTAGAAAGAGCATTTATTTCCTTTTACACTGTTCTTCAAAGAGAGTATCTGCTGAAAGACTTCATTAATATATTGCTTCTTGTGTACAGGAAAAGTTACTGCAGAAACTTTCATCTTCCAATGGTCTGTAAGGTCCCAGGTGAATGAGACTTTTACTATTGATGTCAAGGACTGTATAATCAAACTCCAAGAAGTTCAAACCCCATTATTTCCTAGGGACTCTGTGTTTGCATTTGTATTTTTACAGAATTACCTTGATCTTAACAGCACCTAGCTCCTTTATAATCATCATCTTAATCTCTGGTGACCATCCTACCCCAAAATAAAGTGGAAAGGGAGGTAATTCCTTATACCAAATCTGTTAATGGATTTCAGTAATAGTGATAATACTCTGAATTAGAATGAAAGTTTTCTATTTAAAGAAGACATTTTACAAGAAAATATCTTATAAATATTGATCTAAAACCATCATCAGGATAAGTATTGAAGCCAGTGAAGTCAGTATATCAGAAGTGATACTCTGAAATTGTATAGCATGAATTTGACCTCAGTGCTTGGAAAAATCTGTTAATTTCACTGCTAAAATAGATCTAGTAATAAACAATTAGTTTGCAACACACAGAGTTTTTTTTTTCAAGGGATTGTAAGAGTTATTCTCTCAGCTCTAAGGGGTCTTTAACATATTAACATAATTGCCAGTTCAAACGTGTCCAGTTAATTTAAATCACATTAGAATGCATTATTTTTCCTTAAGGTCTCACTGAAATCATGTTTTACATGAAAAAAAGAAAAAAAAAAGAAAAAAAAAAATGAAAACATGAAACCATGTTTTAAAACATGGCAATGTTACACATATTGGTCTTTCTGGTTGGAATTTAGGCAAATTCTCTCCTTGCAAACTAGAAAGCAGCATCTGACATGAAATGAGATTACAGCTTCTTTTCATCATTCCATTTAAATTGGGGAAAAAAAATAAAAATTATTCTAATCCAAGGAATGGATTAGAATAGGAAGGTGGCCTGTGGTAAATGCTAGACATAGCTATGGTAAATGCTAGACATTTTACATGACACTGTATGTAAATACAAAATAATATTTGCATATAAGCACCAGATACAAAGTACAACATTAAGAAGGAGGAATAAAAAAAATGACAGGTCAGGCTAATATAGCTACTTGGCAGAGACACTGAAAACCAGACCACTTTTTCTCCAGTCCACAAACTGGCTATCAGTCAAACTGATATCAGTCAAACTGATGAAATAAATTAATGGAGTTTTAACCATCCAGTGTGTACACACACATGTGGAGACAAAGCTGTTCCCTTTCAGCAGCAAAATTGTTCCCTTTCTTTGTGGAAATAATAAAGAGTCAAGATTTTTTTTTATTTTTTTAAGACTGGAATTCTAAAGCTTTGTGCCAGCAGGAAAAGCTCAATATGTATATATGTATCACTGGAGTTTCTGCTAGAGGTCACTTAATGCCAGGCACAGGTAGATGAAAAGACCCTCTGTCCCCTGATACTTCTTGCCCCTGAGGATGGTGGAGGATAAGAGGATGTGGTGGTCTTGCTGACCTGGACACACTGGTAACCTTCAGGGTATCCTCCAAATGCAGCAAAGTCTGCGCAGTACTCAGGGGCCTATAAACACTGGTGTGTGTGTGTGGTTTGTGAACTGCGGTCCACGAAAGGGGAAAAAAAATCCTATTGTTTCAGATTGTTCCGGAAGACTTGCCCTGTAGTTAAAAGTTGGGCCTTTTTGTATCAGTTCCAGTCCACATTTTACTTTCTACAATTTAGCAAAAAATACTTCAATTTTTCATTTTCTGACCTCAGAGTCAGGGCAACTCTCACCTCTATCAGAGGGATACAACTGAAAAGATGAATTAATATATACAATTTAAAAAACCTCAGATGAACAATGCTGGACTAAGAAACTAGTACAAAAAGCAAAGGAGCTAATTATGAGTTACAATTTGCCTTCAAAAGACCTGATTTGCAAGGCATCCTCTTAAAAAGCCAAATGAAACTCATCCCAGGGTACAACATTTGTGAATAAGATGTGCTATGAAGAGATTATCAGTTTAGCTGAAAAAATTTTTGATCAACCTTTGTGACTTTGCTCAAAGGAAGACTCTTAAAACTACTCCAAGAACATTAGCTTGAACAAAGCTTTTCTTTATTTAGCAATATAACCAGTCAATGAAAACTTTGTTTCTTTTCTTTTTATTCTTATTCTCCTCAAACGTTTTGGGGCACATCACCTCTGTCCTTTCAGTAAATCTCTGCCTGGGAAGTGCTGTTTTGAAATATGCAGCCCACAGCTTTGATATAGTAACAGAAAGGTTCCAGTTTGACTGGTCCTGTCAGGTGTCTAGCTGCACTCAGCTCCCAAACTAACCACATCAAGTGGAAAATCCTCAGAACTTCCCTGGGAAATGTGTAACACATAATCTGTGTCCCTTTGATTTTTCCCAAAACATTGGTATTTGAAACAGAGTTTAAGCAAGATCATTCATGAGACTCTTCCCTCATGTACTACTCCCTCACTACTTCCCTCACCTACTCATCATGTATATGGAAATAATTACCTGCCTGCCTGCGTCCCCTGTTGTCAATATTGTTGTTGCCTTAGCTGTATCATTTGAAAGGCCATCTTCTAAATATTAAACCCACAGAGTGCTGAAGTAGTTGCATATATTTGGTTTTCACCCTGATATAGGTATAATGTCCTATTATTTCAAAAAAAGATAAAAAGAAATCAAATAGATATTTATTTCCTCTAGCCCATCCCTTATCCCTTGGTCATTTGAAGAGTTATTGGATTTTGAAACAGGCCTTTATATCATTTTTTGACAATATAGTGAGAAAGAATAACCTTTTTATCATCTGAAATCAACAAATCCTCACCATTAGTGCAACTCTGGAAAGAGTGCTAAATGCATTGTCATCGAAGGTGTTTGAAATTACATATACAACATTTTATCTATGCTTTCTCAGTTGTATCTTTGTAGCAAAGAATTGGCTCCTGTAGTATGTTTTTCAAGGAATGATGATCTAATACGGGGAGGTTTGTAGACACCTTTTAAATTTTACTTTAAACGTCAGACCAGATAGGAGCTTTTCATAAAAAAGAAAATGTCATTGGTGTCTTTCTTCATCCCCTTTCTCCATTTCTTCTAAAATATATTTTGAAAAACAGTATGGAAGAACCTGAGCTTGGTATAAACTAGTTTTTTTTTTTTTTTTTTTCCTGTGGAATAATGTTAGTAGATATCAGGTTCTCCAATGCATTCTGGAATGTGGGGTGGCAAAATAGACTGGATTTAATCTTTTTTAGCTTGTTAAAGGTCCCTCGGATTATATAGGATATGTGGCTTTCCAGGAAGTAATGTTTTCTGCCTATTCTTGGGAATATAGAGGATGTCAGTATGCCCACAGAGTCCTAGAGAAAAATAACTTCAACATTAGCATAGAAAATAGAGCAGAAACTGCAAACTCTAGCACTAAAAGTCCCCCTGATATGAAATAACTTAGTGTTCTCCAGATAATGGAAACAACAAAAACTTAGAAAATCATGATCCCACCTTCTTCATTAAATTGAAGGAGTTATGGCTATTTTATTTATTTTATTTTATTTTTTTAAATCTGCCTTGTTGTAATCCTTATGAGAATTTTGAAATCAAGGGAAGGAGCTGTCCCAAACTTGGGTTTGGAATTGAAAAAAATCAGCACAAGACCAGACTGAGGCATACTAGCAGAACCCTGCTTGCGAGATCTAAAGATCAAATGGAAGAACAAAGCTTATTTGCCTTTCTGCTTTTAAGTACTGTTCTTTCATTAGTAGTACATTTGCTAACCTATATCAAATATATACATGTATTAAAAATCCATACATTTTCTCTTCTTATTCAAGAACTGAAGTTGATCAAGCAAATCTTGCCTGTATGAGACACAAACTAAATATTTTTTTTAAAAAAAACAACAAATCAAAACAAAACAAAACAACAAAACAAAACAAACAAACAAAACAGAGAGAGAGAGAGAGAGAGAGAGAGAGAGAGAGAGAGAGAGAGAGA